>NC_079296.1:35603877-35906907 GCF_023638135.1 Falco biarmicus
AGGACTGTGCCCACTTTTTAGGGTGTACCTGAGAAATAAAAGAAGAGACATGAATGAAAAAAAGCTCTGGAAATCATCACAGAGGAACTTCTGAGAAACTCAGTCTGTTTTGTGTTGTTCAAGAAAGGTCAAAAAGATGACCTGATTATGGTTTACAAAGAGCTTATGCTACATTGTGACAGATTCCATGGGAAAATAACTTCATATTACCTTTGCAGTCAAAAATAGCAGAAAAAGTTCCAACTGTTGGAGGCTGAAACTGATTGCAAACGGAAGAGCATTTGTTTTTAATGAGGTTTTAAGTAAACACAAAAAAAACACCTCATGTAGATGTTTTGATTCTTTATTACTTAAGACACTTCAAAACAGGATCAAGCATCTATGTAATGAGATGCTGTTTTAACACAGAAGTTACATGTTTAGTTTGCCAGTAGCTGAATGCAAGTACCTGACCTACTTAAAATCCTAATAGTCCTTATGCCTACTTAAGGTCTACGAACCTATGCATCATTTCTGAGTTGCCATCAGGGAGAAGCAAACTGAACTTGGTGGCTCTCATTATATGCTGCTTCCACCAATAAATTGTGTCATCTATCCTAAATAATCAGGTGGGTAAAACCTGAAAATACTATAAACACCATTTTTACCTCTTCAAGGTCTTTGGTTTACGGCAGTGTAACTCCACTACTGGAAGGAAATAAAACTTTAACACATAGCAGTAAGCTCCATAAGCAAGGGTCAAACCAGAAGTATACTCCATGCCTGTACAGGTCTCTTAGGTCCCTTAATCTCTTCAGAAAAAACTTGGAAAGACTTCCAGTTGGGTCCTTGCCTAACCGTTCCAGCCACTGAACTCACAAGAGAGCTGTTCTTCACTGGAGCAACAAGGAGAGGACCTACTTTTAGCCTATTTGGTGGCAGGGCAATGCATTTTCAGCAGCAGGAACTTAAGTAAAACAAACCCAAGCTTTACAGCTAGGTAGAAATGTAGAGATTTGCCACACAGCTTTTCCTTTCTGCCTACAGGCTTCTGAACTCTGGGCTAAATTCTAAAGCTTTTCCTGTGTTAAAAGTATACAAAGAGCACATTATTAGTATTTCCCCTTAGACAGGTGCTTAGTTCTGACACTTCTCCTGGTGTGGGCAATACCTATTCATCCTTTCCTATTCTGAAACAGTGCTACATTTTCTAGTGTTTTGTATTACCTGTTTTTAAAATTCCTGGTATGCTCAATGTCCTTCTAGTACCTATTAACCTGATCACTTCAGAGTCTAATTTTAATAGCTAATGTCTGAGTGAATGGTTTGATTTTCAGACTGCTCTGTAAGAGGATGACAGAACATCAGAAAATGTCTCCCTATAGACATTCATGCATTTGAGGAGATGTTATGATATCCTGTAGATTTATTAATTCTAAGACTAATAAAGAGGATATTTTATCTAGTCTGCTTAAGCTACATGTATTCATATGTCAAATGGAATACTGTATTTTCTACATCTTTTCCAGTCAAGTATGCCAACACCACAGCTCAGTGGCTGCTCTTTTCTTTCTCCACCGTATTTCAGTTTCCATAGTACATAAAGCAGTGTTCATGAGCAATACCTCTGCTTTTAAGATTCCCTGAATAAATGTTCTTCACGCACATTCCCAGTTCAGATGAATGATTGATCTGACCATCTTGGAGATACACCATGTCCATCAGCTACATGCAAGCTTTCTTATTAAGCTTGTTAGAATTTTACATGAACACAACTCAGCATATGTTCTGCCTGCAATATTTTTACTGTCCAGAACTAGTTTCAAATATTTGCTGTTTGTAATGTGCCATCTGCACAGTCTTCAGGGTCACACAGCATTTTATCTATCCCCTTAGCAGATAGATGTAATTTACAGAAGGAATTTATGACATGTCTATATAAGCAGACTCAATTTCATATTCATACTCTTTGAAACACTTTTGCCACCAACATTTAATCTGAAAGAAATTCAGTTTTCCCCCAGGAAATTGAATCCAAGAGTTTAAACACTGCAGCAAATTAAGAGCTGCAAAACCTGACAGTGTTTGACAGTGTATTGCCATCTATGACCTCACATTACAATTGCCTCAGAGCAAACCTCCCCGAGTTTCAAGAACCCTTGAAGCAGGAGTGGAAAACCAGCTTACAAAGTCAGATAAATAAGGATAATTTTTGTTCTTAGGGTATAAGAGAAGATGTAATATCATTATTAGTGTTGTAGAACGATAAAGGAAAAAATGTATATTGAGGATTATAGAAGTAACAGAAATGCTCAACTGTGAAAGGTATCAAGGATGGTCTCCTGTTCAAGAGCTTACCTGGACACAGATCAGATGCAAAATGCTTCTCTCTGGCAACAGCAGCAAAGATCTGGATGTTCCTCAGCATTAAAGCAGATTTGTACGTGTGAAGGTGGGTGGATGTGTATAAAGGAACTGACATGCCTTATTTCAGTTTCAAATATGATTCACCAACTTAACATTCTTTCACTTTGCACATATCTACTGATGATTCACACCTTCAGAAGACCACGTCCATAACGTCCTTCAGGATTTCCTACCATTGCATTACCATAGAAAATGCCATGCTGATTCTGAACAGTCTGGATTTACCAAAATTGGCACAAAACTCCTTGTTTCAATTAATAAAATGTATTGAAAAAGATGGCTGAACACATACCAAAATTCTTTTTAAAATAATCTCCCTTCAAATCCTTCTCTAAATATATTTTTCCTTTCTGCTTCCAGCATGAAGCAATAGGAAATACGCCACCAACACCTCTGAAACAAGTGATAGCCTTGTCCAAAAAAGTAGCAACACCTTGTGAGCAGAAAAACCCAAGAACACATAATTTTTAATAGTAAGGCTGAACATATTTCCATAGGGTTAATGTTACTTAGAAGTTCACATGCATAATCAGAAGTGCCAGCATATGGGGGAAAAAAAAAAAATAATTACGTTAGTATTCTAAAGAAAACCATAGAGAATATGAAAACCACACTGCTCTAAGCTGTAAAATCATCACAACAGATGCACTACAGTTTGAGCTTCACTTTGACTGGGGAAAAAAGGCAGAGGGAGACTGCTTTGCCTAGGTTTTTAATCCAGTTATAGTATAGAGGAGAAAAGTGGGCCTCAGGGACTGCATTCCCCTAAAAGCATTTGAATTCAGAGCAGGTAAAGCCAATGTCAGCACTCGTAGCCATAACAGGAAGAAAGCTCCTGAAAATGATAGAAATAATGAAAGTCTGATGTTAAAGCAGTAGCTTCGTGCACATCAGTTGGGTGCCCCAACTGGTCAGAGCTGACAAGTTGGATACCAGTTGCTGTTGATTTTTTTTTGTAATTATATCAACTGCTGGAGCATCTAGAGCAGAACATTTAAACAAAACCCTCACATCAGGTAGCAGGGTCTGGATCCACCTTTATGACGGTGGATGCCTTTACCACTGCATGGTTCTGTTCAGCAGAGAAACACAGGCTCTCCAGATGCACAAATCCTTTCACAAACCAAGGGAGGCACTTTAGCTAGGGCAGGTGAAGCACCTCCCCTACCCTGAGGCTCACCCAGGCACCACTGCACTTAATCAGTTAGCCACAAAGCTCTGACACCAAAAGCATCCCTGCAGAGAAGGAAGAAGGAGGACGAAACACCCTTCATATAATATTCAGAACTAAAAAGCAGGCCTTTATTCCTATTATGATCATGACAGACTAAAGGGGTCAAGTAAGCCCTCAAGCGAACATGCCTTAATGCTGTTTATTCATGGCAGGAAGAATCTCAAAAGCCCATCACCCGCAGCATCCCCAAGTAGAAATGCAGAGATCAGCCAGCACAGAGGTGCTTTTCAGTACTCTGTAAAGGGCAACCCTGCCAAAAGAGTTTCTATAAAATCTGACACGACAAGGAGTGCTCTGCTCCAGGTCACCAGAGAAGACTTCAGTGATGCTTGGAAACAAGAGGTGGGTCAATGCCCCATGTTGCACCTAGCAAGCAAAAGCAGCACACCCTGCTAGAGTCCAGGTTTGCCTAGAAAGCACGAGCCACAAAACAGACAACAAAGATATTTTTCCATCTCTGCAAAAGATCACAGTGCTCGATGGCTGAACTAAGCTCTCTGCCTATTTACTTACCCTGAAGATATGCTGTTAAATCACATATTTTTGTAGAAATACCTAATAGCTCAGTAGGACAAAAACCCTTAAAATCAAGAGCGTTCTTAGTGATTTAAAACTGCTGTAAAGGACACTTAGGACACAAGTGAATCTGTTGTCTTAATTAAAGTCTCATACACATGGCAGGAGGAAATAGTTGCTGGATTTACCAGCTTTTGAAACCATACGTTTACAAGGGAGCACAGAACTACCCTGTATGCTTACTTTTCCTAGTTTCATGACCTCTCTTCTAACCTCATGGCAAACAGATCAAAAGATTTTAGTTTTCCTAATGCTCTACCTGTTCCCCCTCTAATCCTAATCCCAAAATTTTAGCAGCCAAACAAGTTTAAACACACAATATTTAGTCTAGAATATTGAACTTGCTCCAATACTTTCTAAGGTAACTTGTTGATGTGGTAAGACTAGTAGAGATGCAATTTTGCTTAAGATCACACTGACATTGTTTCACTGCTCTTGTTTGGGGTTATGAGATACTATTTTCATGTATTACACCATGTTGCTATACCACAAGCTCAGGAGTTTTGTATATCATCAGATCTTTCCTGCTTTTTCTGGCAAGAAATTATCAGAAATTTTCAGATCTTTAAATAATATAAGCATTCAGCATTAAGTGTAAGATTGACTGGGAACTGAAAGAGTTCGATACAGCGTATGTGTAATAATTGGCTTTATGGAGGTGGAAAAACAAGCTTATTGTTAAGGGATTTTAATGTTGGCACATACTTAGCATGCAAATACAAATTCATGCACATTGTTAATTTGTCTGCCTCACCAATTGCTCCACGTTATTAAATCTTTCCCGTTAAACAGACCCTGGCAAGTTTCTGAAAGCACTTCCTTCCAAGGAAGTTGTTATTAGATGGATATTCTTGAAAAGGTTCCAGCAGCATCTCAGTTACACTGGCATTTCCAGAATATTTATGAACACATAAGAACTCAGTGTTGGATGCAGCTCAAGATGCAATTACCATCCTTAGAACAAAAATTAAAATCGTATAAAGTACAACTGTATTGCTTGAGTGAAACAATGACACATACTTCTAAATCTGAAAAATCCCTTTTTCCTGCAAAGACTTCTCTCCATGGAAGAACTTCAGTGACCAGGAATCAGGGTGACTTTATATAAAAGCATCATCGTATTTCAGAGTAATGGTCCTACATATCACAGAGGCAATGTCAAATTTAGGTTCCAGTATGCCATACTGCTACTGATGTTATTAGGGACACTGTTCTAACTCCATTGTAGATTAATGGCTTTTCTTCCAGTAGCAAGACATTAAGACATACACAGACGGGTACGCGCACAGGCTATAAGAAAAGAAGGCCTGTGGGTACGTTTGTATTTGGGGAAACGGTACAATGTCAAATTGTTCCTTATATAAGTGCGTCAAAAACAAATGCAGAAGACATGAATGTATATCACTGTTTGCTAGAAAAATCATGGCATATAACTCTAGTGTATATATATATATATATGTCATATATAGCTATAGGATTACCTCTGTTTGGAATGAAATGTCCGTATGCAGTACATGCACAAGAGTGACTGGAAGATCAGAAAACTGAGAGAATGGGGTCTGCTTAGCCTGAAGAGTGAGGAGAGGACATTGCAGCAGCTTTCTATTAGATAACAAGCAGCTGGAACAAGGGAAAGAATAACCAGTTCTCCATAACCATGATGGATGGGACACAAGCAGGAAAGGGCCAAAACCGCAGCTGCAAAAGACTGAAGTTATATGCAAGGAAAAAAATTAAAAACAACCCCAAAATTTCTAACATTAAGAACAGCAACATAATTTCTGTTGCTGAAATGCAAGGGGTGGGAAGCAATAACTGATCCAATCATTCATTTTCAGCTCTTTTTTTTTTTTTTTAGGTGCCACACTTTGCATGTTGTTTGTGCTTAGCTTGATGGTGACTTTTCCTCCTCTCTTCATTAGATTTGAAAGCTCATGCACCTCAGCCACCACATCCTAGCTTCTTGCCTGTTCTGTTTTGGTTTGGTTACTACTTATTACAATTATTTTTTATTATTTGGCCACAAGCCCTAAGTTCATTGCATAGACACTTGGTGCCCCTTTCCATACACATTTTTCTATGACTCCACAAACTAGAGATTTTAAGATTCTAAAAATCAAACAAGAAATTAACAGACAGTTCTCAGTAAAAGAAAATCTAATTTAATCAGAAGGGTTTGTGTGGTTAATGTCTTTGCTCAGTATTGCAGCTGATTTACAACTATTTACTCAGACTGTGAGATGCTTTATGAAATCAGCTTTATCTTTGTGTAAAAACAATGTTATCATGCAAACCTTTTCACTTTTACAGGAAGCATCTCCAAAGCATTTTTCATTAGTTTCTCACAGCCCACTGTTTCCTGCATGATTAATGACAGAAACATAATAGGGTGTTTTTTTTTTCCAAAAGAGATGTGCTTTAGTTTACTGTCTTATTCTCAAAAGACCATTGGCTTTAAAACATACCTTTTATGTAATCAAAGATGATACTCAGTATATTTTCATATAATTCTCAAATGTTATGAATCTAAGTAAAAGCTATATAGGAATTACTAAGCAATCTTTCACAGGAAATGACAAACAATAAAATATCATGCAAGCAAGCAAGGCAAAAGCTGTGATGGACCATAAGTAACACAAGCAGTTGCTTACTAGGCTATATTATGTCAATTGTTGTCTTACACGTCAAAAGACTTACGGAAGGAGAAGCAGTTTTTGCCCAACTGCCAATAATAAAAGTACTTTTCCAAAAGTAGTGTTCTTTTCAAAGGAAAAAAAAAAAATATTAAATATTCAGGCTGCATTTGTTGCCAATTCCAGGTGTGAATCAAGGAAGACATTTCAAGATCATACCACTTTTCAGCCAAATCCTCTGTCAGTAAGGTGCACAGCAGCCCCCAGAAGGACATGGAGGAAAGTGAATGTCACCTACAATAAACTGGTAACTAGCAAAATAGGAAAACATTATCTTCAGTGGAGTTGATATTCTGTTTTTCAGCATCCCACTGACTCCTGCTCACCACTTAGATCAGGGGTCCTCAAACTTTTTAAGCAGGGGGCCGGCGTGCGGATGAAGCCGCAGGCAGACATCTGCGGCTGCTTGGTTTCCCCCCCAACCCCCAGCGGGGGGGTCTGTAAATACCAGGGGTCGGATTGAGGCCCCTGGGGGGCCGTATCTGGCCCGCGGGCCGTAGTTTGAGGACCCCTGACTCAGAGCATGCATGTAACCAGTACCTATTGGAAAGCTGTGAAACCTTCGAGTTAAGCAAAACTTTTATTCCTAGCCATTAATTTCTTCTACCTTCAAACACTCATCTCAAAGGACAAAGTTATCACCAGATTAAAATATGAATAATGGCAAGCTGATGAAGACTTTTATAATGTATTTAATAATGCACAGGTTAACTTCCATTTTCTGTCAAATTTCACCTTTGGTCAGTATCTGTCTCCCGGGTCAAGAGCCGTGTCAACTGGTATCGACACTTGAGCATCACATTAATTTTAAAGAAAGTCTCAGGGGTTAAGCTATAGGTGTGCTACAGAAAGTGCCTTTAGCCTTCTAGACTTACCCGCTTTACAATCAGACATGCCACCACTGACATGTGGAAATGGAATTTCTCCTCCCCAAAAATGAAGGCAATTGTTTTTCCAAAGAAAAGCCTGGTTCAATTATAGATTCCTTCTTACTTTTCTCTGAACAGAAAACGCAGAAATAATGAACAGCTTTCTCTCAAGCTGTTTCTTACTCACTCAGACAGCTCAGGCAAAAGACTGGTATAAATCCAGAGTCTTGCAACTATGCTACAAACTTAAATGTGTGCCTCTC
Source organism: Falco biarmicus (assembly GCF_023638135.1). NCBI lineage: Eukaryota > Metazoa > Chordata > Aves > Falconiformes > Falconidae > Falco > Falco biarmicus. Next base: position 35,611,919 of record NC_079296.1, read on the forward strand.
TACTAGTACAGCTTACAAGTGAAAAGACTAGCAATAATACTTCATGCTAAGTACAGCAATAGAAAATAATGGCTGGGGCACAATGCACAGTAATTGTGGAAAGAAATGGACATTTCAGAATTAGAAAACATGTAAAGGGGAAGTTTTAGAACTAATGTCACCCACTTAAATCTCTAAAACTTGGTAGATACTTCCAGTGAAATTCATCTTCCTAACAAAAAAATTCCTAAAAGGATTTTTGCTATGATTTTCTTGTTCATCTACCAAAAATTCCATGTTGGCTTTCTCAGGGCAACAGAGAAGACTATAAAACTGTAAGGAAGACCCTCCCTCAACAACATGGATCACTTGAAATAAAAAATAATATTGCCCTTACCCTGATATTTCACCAATATAACTTCAAAGGTGACAGCTGATGACTGATTTTCCATGCATACCTTACCCTTATTATCTAAATTAATATTTGCAGATTAACTGTGACACAGATGCAAATGCTTGAGTTGGTTTCTTGCCACTCTAGTTAAGATCCCTCAAAGCTTATTTGCTTAAGCACACTGGCACCTGAACTAATAACATAAGCCAGAGACACTTATCCACTAATACCAAGAGAAATAGTATCGGATACTGGACAGCTAAAGATTCATAACAACAAAACAAAGCACCTCTTCTGACAAAGACGGCTTAAATTCCTTATGCAAAGCAGCAGCAGCTTCCTTTGGTGAGGTAAGGAAAGAAAAAAAATGCACAGCAATTAAAATGTTATTCCCCTGGAAGAAGATCAATGGGCCATACAAATGCAGAAAAACCACAGGGCTGCAACTGTAAACAGCTTGCCTCAAGTATTAGAAAATATTCAGGTTTTTTCTTTGATTTTTTTATCCTCGTGCTAGATAATTCCTTGAGTTTCAGCTCTGCCATCCTCATCAAGAGGGGTCATTTCAATAGGGTTGCCTGTGTGAACAGGGACCGCTCACCTGTGTGACGGTGCTGAATCATCCTTCTGTACGCTAATAACTTAGTAGGTAAGTGAAGGACAAGTGTAACCCACAAGTACATGGGTAAAATTCAGTTAGGTTTTCATGGAGAATCTCATTACAACCAGTCATACGCTCCAGTTTGACAGCTGATTCCAACAGCATTTTTCTGCCCATATATCCCAACATTACTAAAGATTATTTTATTTTAATATTAATAATTAATGTTTATTATGATTAAAATCAAATTATAATCTAAGGCCAAAGTTGATGATATATTTGCATAACATGTTTCGTGCAGAGAATACGTATAATATACGAAAACCCAATCCAATCCAAAGCTTCATTTCCCGATAATTTAGTTCAGCATATTAAGAAAAATCCCCAAGACCTTACAATTATTGTACTGCAATCCATGCTTTTCCTTTCTCAGTTATTTTTTCTTTAAGGATTCTGTATCTCAGGACAAGAGCTTGTTATAAGAGAGGATTTCCATTCTATGAAACAATCTGTCATTTCCAGATGTGTTTTGGCTCACCTTGGAATACAGTCTTGACATTTTTACAGAGCACTAAATTTAAAACAGCAGATCAATCAGTGGAATATGTTTTGCTTGTTTGCAATAAGGGTGCTTTATTTCATTACTTTTGAAGCCAGTTACACTATTGGTGGGTAAAATTTATAATTAATATTTCATAATTATATAGAGAAGCACAAAGAAAACAAGAGCAGTGGGTCAGGATTTGCAATTTTTATGACATGAAGGCTGCTTTCTTTTTGAGGACTGAAGGTTCACAAGGATTTTCAGCTGTTTTCCTTTTACATGGTTTGGTTTTAGCTTTCCTAGGGCAGCTTTTTAAAGGCGACAAGCTAATTAGAAACAGAAGAGACTTCTTGGAATTACCTTTCAACTTCAGTAAATTAGGAGCTATTATTTACAGGCTTTTCTTTTCCTTTTGAGCCACCAAGAATTTTTCTTTAGCTTCACTAGTTCTCTGTCTAACAACAAAGCTGCTTGAACAAAGTTTCAGGATAGGAAACAAAGAAAATAAAAGTTATAAAGTATTGTGCTTACTGACAAGCAAGGGAAAAGAAATAATGAGTAGCAGCATAGTTTATAATTCTGTATGTTCATCTGTAAAATGTTTCCTTGCTGTTTGTTTCTGAAGGACAAGGGAAAAGAAGTTTTAAATAGATCATCTAATAACAGTATTTATACTATGTAACAACTGAGCAGAGCCCAATGGATTACAGCAGACTTACAGGTGAACGGTAGGATTTATAAATGTAAAAGTAGTCCTTCACCTCATAGTACATGTGACCACTAGATAAAATACTTATCTTTTTATTTTGGAAATCTAATCAGTTCTGTACTGTCCTTGATCTGTACCAAGGGAGGAAAAATCCTCAGACTTGACCAAGTCATTAACACTAACAAAGAAAGGTGGGATGTAACCAGGGAGCAGTGCTGACACCTCCCTGTCTGGAGGAGCAGCTGGCGCAAATCCCTGCTGTAACAGACAGCAGTTACAGAAAGCTTTACACTTTGTGAAGTCACAGTGTAATCATAAGGCAGCCCTATAAACAAAGAAAAAAAGCTTGAAGTATACATACCCTGAACTTGAGCTGAATAATCCAACCCTGCGCTAATGGCAGCCTTTTGCTTGGACAATTTTACAGAAAAGTAACAGTGACATTCATCTGCTTATTTTATCACATTCTTTCATGATTTCACTGCCTGATGTATTTGTAGGAGCTATTAGCATTCATGACTATTTTTAAGCAACACATTTACAGAGATGCTTTACAATCTTGGGACCTGTGTTAGTGTTACAAAAGAGAGGGAATGCACAGGGTGAAAACCTGGCATTAATGTTAATGTGAGTTATTCTGTTGCCTTTACCAGAAACAGATCAGAACGTGTTAAAATCTGTGTAAGGTATTAGCCTTTTAAATTCACCAGCCAGAAGCTATGATCATACCTGATCATGTGAATTATCCAGCCTGGCCCTCCTGCCCCCTTTCTAATCCAGCTGGCTGGACAACAGCAAAGCTTGCAAGCACTCCTACTGCTGAAATTTGCTGGATTTTTTTCTTTTTAGCTCAAGCAGCAGAGTCTGTAATATCCCATTCCCTTTGCCTTTCATGCGCAGCCACAGAGCCTTAGACAGCTATCGGCTCTTCAGGAAATATCTCCTCTGAAGGGAAAAGCTCAAGGCAGAGGACTGAATTCTTCTTTTAAAAAAACCCACAAAACAAGAGAGAAACAGATTCATTTCCTCTAGGTAATATCAGGCTACAGAGTTTCTTTGACCATGTTTACAGACACATACTTGTAAATAAAAACGTTCAACCCTGTTTTCACTTGTCAAAAGGGGAACTAAATAAAACTGCAGAAGCCTTAATTTGGGTACCAAAATAAAACTTTCAGCATGTCTCTTTTATATTTTCACTGTCTGGAGACCCACTGTGTTATCTGGCTCCCCTTTGGTCCTCTCCCAGGCTTAGAGATCTCCCTGTGGAAGCAGCACATTATGTGCACTCACCTCAGGGGCAGACCAGACACACTTAAACCTTCATGTTTGCAAGGAAGACATTTTGAAATTTGTAATTATGAGAACTGAAAATCAGAGAGAAAACACTGCATTCCTAGGAGAAAAAGCTTAGATACTTGATGGCATAATATAACTAAATTTGGAATTGTTTAGAGAGAATATAAGTTGGAATGGACACTAATTTTTCAGGTTTATTGGGAAAAATCCCAAATCAAAAATGTAGGCTAAGGAGGAAACAGTGCTTGAACCACTTCAATCAAAGCCATGTACCTACAATTTCTGATGCTTGACTGCCACAGGCAATTCAGTTAAAGAAACCTCACAAAACAACAAACACTTACCATGTCAAGTTCTATACATGTGATTCTTCAGATATGATAATTAATTACCAGTTGTCAAATTATCCTCCATTTTTAGCAGTAAATCCTCCTTAGTTAGTGGCTCAAAGTAAAAAAGTGCACACACTCAAACAGAGACACTCTGGAGAGACTGACTTCCTACTGGATTATTGCTCCAGAAGTCATCTTCACCTATGCTTCCATTCCATTGGTATTCTTCTCCCAGTGAAAAATGCTATTAAAAATAATGGTTTAGAGCATCAATAATATATGAAAGATAGTCTCCTCAACATGGCTGTGTTGGCAGCGTAATAAAATCCATCATTCTTTGAACATTTACAATGACACATCTTACGGTTAATGATGTGGCGCAACTCCATCATCAAGAAATGAGGGAAACAGAAGTTGAAAGCAAGAATCCATAAAAGCTTGAAACTGAGCCCAGGAAAACTGCAAAGAATTCTAAAGTGTAAGGCTGGTTAACTCAAAGCCCAAACAGGCAGCAGGCTTCTTAATGAGATATCAAAGATTGTCAAGAGGGACATCGTAACACTGATGTAAGTAGGTCAGACTCAACCCTCACTTTAAAATCTGTTTGGTAGTTTAAAAGCATATAAGGATCTGCATCATGGAAACAACAGGACTCACTTCCCCTAACTTTCACCATCCAAAAATGAACTAGTTAGCCAAAATGCGTACCACTGTCTTTCTCAGTTGTCAATGGAGAGGTACAGGACTCTCCAGAAAATCACCAATCTGAGTCCTGTGCAGGTGGAGTTACCCACTGGAAATATCTCTCAGATTCAAAGAGATTTCCCAATGTCACCAGAGAATGATTAATGTGTTATTTTATGAATAATAAAATATGGCTTCCCATCTATGCACACTAATTGAAAACTTCACGTGATGTTTTAAAGTGAACGATTCCTTAACTTGCACACAAAACTGAAATCTTTTCAGATACGTTCATTAAGTTATGATTACACACAGTAAACAGTTATTCCCATTAAATCTACATGATACCTTTTAACTTTCTCCTCTGGTAATATTTTCTGTCATTTTTATTAAGTCAATTGATAGACTATCAGTGCCTCTTCACCATGGTTTTCTTAAGCTCCTCTGTACTCCAACTTCACTTCCCAAATGCAGCTCTGATGACAATGCCTGAAAACACTGTATAAAATGGCAGCCAGTATGTTCACTAGCAATACAACAGAGTCAATCAACCTACACAAACCTACTGCAAGGCAGGAATTCCTAACATGAAAAGCCAAGAATAAAAGGAATCAAAGAACTAGTCCAAAAGGAGGCCTAATTCAACGCCAATTCTCACAAGGTTCACTGAGGTGTGTAGTTTCTGGTTTTTAATTTGATTCTGGAGTTTCCATTCAAGTACCAACAAAACTTATAAGATCTACTTATTTTCAACAGGTAACAAAAATCTGTACTTAATGAACTCCTGTAGTCTAACTATAGTCAGAAGCCTCTGACTTTGGCATCACAACAGCAAGGAACTGTATTTTAGAAAGCCACTGAGTTCCCTCTATTTAGAAAAAAAAAAAATCAAGAAAACAGTATCTTTAGTCACTTAGAGTTCTAAAAAGTCCTTTCTCTTCATAAAAGGAGCTTCTCACAAATATATACTAGATGGAGCTAGTAGCAATCAAGACTAATAAGGCTGGATTAAACTGTTCAGAAGACCTTTTTAAAATGACTAAACTTTGTTAATGATTCATGTTTGCATATCTGAAACATTTTGTTTCTGATACTGGTGTAGATTTGATTGACACTAGATTCACACATATGAGAAAATGAGAAAATCTCAAATATTCTGACCAAAAAAAAATTGGTGGATTAAAAAACTATGTCTAAGCAGTACTTCACTGATATTAAAAGGATATCTAAGCCTGGTCAATTTATAATCTCTAGGTAAAACAAGAGATTTCACTGTTCCAAAGAAATCAGCTCTGCTTTCTTCCAGGCTGTAAAAATGTTGCAAATTCATTGCACCTTATACATGACTATTTCAATTGTTATGTTTCTGTATCTGAGGGTATTCCAAAAGCAATAGAAAGACTGCAGTGCACATACGTAGTTTTGCACCGCAGTGAGGATACAATGGCACTGTCTAATGTGCGACATCATATTAACTGACTCATTTAATTTGGACTTCCAGTGTTGTCTTTAAGCACAAGAAATCATCTTGGGCAGGCTGCATGATGACAGCACTGCAGCATCTCAGAGAGCATTTCCTTCAGAAAAGACATAAGCAAGAGAGAAACAGTGGTTTAAAACATTTTGTTTAAAAAAAAAAAGAAAAAAAAAGAAAAAAAGAAAAAGAAAAAAAAAAAAGAATGGTACCAGAGTTTTCAACTTACTAGCTTTCCTATGTTCAAAGAATGAAATATTAGACTATTCTTTATTTCTTCACTTTGCAGGAACAGATCTGCAAGCCATGTAGTCTTATCCAAGCACTTAATGTTCAGCTGTATGTGACTTCAGTGATAAAAAGAGCCATTAGCTTCAAATAGAGTTTGTTCTTTCTAAGACTTTCAGCTGAAATCTACTACAATATAAGAAGTAACTGTGTTGGTGACTTGGTAGCTCCAAAATATAATTTCTGTGGTAGAATATCAGACGATACATTAGAATTCAAGTGTGTACTCGCATCCATCGTAATTTCAAGACAGGTCTCTCAAAATTTTGTCAGCATAAGGGCACAGAGATGACTTAGCTTAGCCACTTTTTCTAGACAAGTAACACAATTTCCTTTTTCTTTTCATTAGCCATAACCACGGGAGTTGTGATAAAAAGCAGAAAAATACAACTCAGCCTCTGAACGCTTGAAAAAGATGGGAGTGCTGAGCCAACCCCATGCACAGTCATTGCAATAGAGCTCTCCAGTGACACCAAATACAAATGCAATCAGTAAAGGCAGGTGCACAGACTGATTTCACCTCCGGCTTCAGCAGCAGGGGTGCAGAGGGAAGGAGAGGAGCTAACTGAAGGAGTAACTGCAGAGGAAAAGGAAGACAGAGGTAGAATGGTAAGGTCAAAGGGGGTGTGGGGAGAACAACAGGAAGAAAACATGGTGTATGGGAATCCTCACCCTCCACGTTCACTGAATTGTTTTAATAGATAAGCACAAAAGCAAACTTGCCAAGGGAGAAATACTGGAAGAACAGTCAATAAAACCAATAGCAAGAGTAGTGTGCAAACACAACTGATCCAATTGACTACAAAAAATAAAAAGGAAAAAAAAGTCATTACATGACCTGTTACTCCTTATATAAAGCCATTAACTTGGGATGGAGGTAGATCACTGTTTACAAATTTGGACATTGATTTTGGCTGTGAGTGTTGATTATGTAAATGTTGATAAAATGTGTTAGAACTTTCAGTATGCTGTGCAGCCACAAGGTCCTTTCCCTCCAATAGTATCTGAACTTGCAGAGTTTACTGGGATCACTTAAGGAGCCAGAATAATTATAAACAGATGCATTTCAGATAAATTGAAATAACTATTATTACATCTGTACTGCTAGAAAAATTTCCCAGAGATCAATCACAATAGAGCTGTTAATCTGAAGGCTGGTTGTTCGGCTACGCTAGATGCTCGCTGAATCCTTTCTCAGAATACCTCACTATTTTCAGGTCTGCAGACTGTATTTAAATCCTCATAGGAACAGGGGGTTTTTTGAAAGATTCCTATTGCTCTGGAGGGACCAGAAGTTAGAATAAAATTTGCCTCTTTTGGAGTTTGTTTTCCTGGTCTCAGGATAGTATGAGATTATGAATAATAACAGGAGGAAGTGAAAAATAAAAGTGGTATTTCAAACTTTCAAAGTCAGGTTTTATTTGAATTTTCTGTATGGATTTACACCAGCGATTTTCATGAGTTGAATCCTGTTTGACTTACTAACATGAGGTACTCCATGATATCAAGTTACGAATCAGTCCTTCCATTACTTCCATGTTTCTACTTACGATTGTGTATTCAAATCATCTGTGGTGTCCTACGGCAAAACTAAGCCAAAATTGTATGACATGCAACGTAGCAGTTAGACACTAGATTCTGCCTTTTCTTTTTTTTTTTTTTTTTTTTTTTAAGATCCCAAGTTAATGGTCAGAACCAGTGCTACCTTTGCAGCATTAATGCCTAATTTAAAAGTTTTTAATCTTCTAAATTTTACTACAGTGCAAAGGAATGAATTCAATTTGCCTTCTGTTTTAAAATAATGACTTAATCACCAATTAATTACTTAGAAACGTCTATTGATTTGCTGAGAAACTCATAATATTCTCCATAATAGTCTACTCAGTCTTCTCTTTTATCTTGAGATTCACATCTATACATATCTTACTGGTTTTCCCCTGGACTGATAATTTGTTTAGGCACATATTCCTCCATAACATTTTTACTTTCTGTCCATGTTATAACTCCTTTTTCTATCAATAAGGGTGTTGAAAGAAAGAATGAGGAAGGTATGGGAAATGCCATGTCCCTGTTAAAACGAGGAGGTTTTAGATATCTGAAGAATCAGACCAGTAAAATAAATAGCTATGAAATAAATTTTCTGGGAGCACTTACAATTTTTGAACACTATACATTAAAAATTAACACCAGTCCTATGATTTCTGAGATCACCTGAGCATCCAATCAGTTCCCACTGTCGTTCTCTCCCTGAACAGCTCTCTAGTTGACTACAGGGCCACCGTGGGTGAAGCCCTGCATTTACCTCCACAGAAAGTGGAAAGCTATGAGAACAAAAAAAACATGTAGCAAAAGAAGTCAGGATAAGAACAGAGGGGTAATTATTGTGTGCTTCTTGTGCAACATCTCCACAGCTTCCCAGCAAGCCTCCAGTTTTCCTCTTCTCAAGGCAACTGTACATATATGTACATATGTACAGACACACACACATTTCAGTAAGGAGAAAAATCCTACCTTCATTAAGGGTCTCAAGTTATCACCACACATTTTTCAGTAAGCAGAAAGAAAAAATTCTGCCACTCATCACTGGCAGCAACTTCCAACCTGCCTTGGTTTGATTCTACACCCTTAGGAGAGAAGCTGCAGAAGCACAGCACTGCCTGTTGGCACTGCCACGTGTATTGATTGTGAAACCATGTTTTTCAGCAGGTGAAATTTTAAGAGGATGTGAGAGGAGAGGGAGAAAAGCCCCAAGTACTTAAGAAGCTGAGAAGATATCTGTCTCCAGGAATTTGGATCACATTTTGAGAGGAGCAAAAATTTTATTTTCAGGACTATTTTTATGAAGTCTAAGAGAAAAATGCGCTAGTAGTATCTGGTGATAAGAAAAATATTGCTTCAGTTTTGCTACACACAAAGAAGTCATCCCAACTTACCCCAGGCAAAGGAATTTTAAGTAGAAGGTGATGGAAATCTCATCACTTTGTGACCATACCCAGGGATGCCCATTTGTTTCAGGAATTTAGTAGTTTTAGGATGTCACAATTCTTCTAAAACCTAGCTCATTTTACCACATTTATTGCAAGCCTGACACAGACACATTGCCCAGCCTCTGATTTGTTAGGTCACTTGTGTTCATGCAGTCTTCTCGTTTACAAACTTAATGCTATGATTTCTGAGAACATTAAATATGCCAATCAAACAGAAAAGCTGCATGGAAAATGTCAGTGAGTTTTAAAATGGGATTCCTTCCCTTTGCTTCTGAAAAACCTTTTCCACAAAAACATACACAGCAGTGCATTGTCACTCCTAAACAATAATTATACCACAAAATCTGAAACTGGTGAGCACAGGAACCAAACTGGGTGCTCTCTGGGAAAATGGAGTAAGGCAGATATTTTTCCCTCCACACAAAGAAAATGTTTCTGACAAAATGACATTAAAAGAAAAGTTGTTCTGGGGTTTTCATGCCAGGGCTGACTACAGTGCCAAAAGGCAGCAATCAGTAACTGAGGGGGGTTCTGATGAGAATGCCATGAAGGAAATCTGATGTAAAACTTGAAAGCTGAATGTTTATTTCCATCAAAATATCTCTTCCTGAACAATCACCAGTCCAGAGACTTGACCAGAAGATTCCATCTCTTAAAAAACCAAGCAGGTGCAGTGTCTGAATGATTAGTCTTAACAGGTCACATAACACTTACTATAAGACATATTAGCTCTGGTATCATCTAACAAAAACAGAATTGGAGTTACATAGTTCTCGAAATAGCAAAATGAGACTAGAAGGGAGCAAGTCCAGAACTAATCCAGGATGGTGTGTAGAGGACCTCTACACGCTTGCAGAGCTGTGTTCAAGGCCAGAGGAAGCCTGCGTGGTCATTCTTGGTGCCTCTACTCACTAAAAGAGAGATCTCAGAGTCAACGCACAGCAGCCTGGCCCTGCTTGGGTTTTTAGAGTGGTGGGTTTTTTCCAGAAAGAGAAGTTTTCAAAACAGTCTATATATATGGCTACAGACAGACATTTAAACCCCACCTACTGCCTATTGCTGCCTATTGCCTAGACAGACTGAACTTCTCCTGGCACTCCACTGGGTAATTCCATCTCATGCTCTTTCCAAAACCACTATTTTATTTCTCTTGATAGCAGGCTCTTTTACTCCACATTTGCATTGTTCAATTGTTCAGGGCATTCTACTGAAAACTTGCCCTTCAAGCTCAAAGAGCCAATGAATCCAAAATCACTCTTCCAGTTGCAAGGTTTCTGCTGACCATGAGCTTGCTATGAACCACTCTTTTTCCACCTGGGCCATTTTTCTACACTTTCTCATGATCAAATAAGCAATTTCATAACTAGACCAATGTGAAATCTCTGTAAATTATCATAACGCAGGTCTAAATTCCACTTACATTTCTCATTGCCTAACTCGACATTTTCAGATACTGAAGTATCAGAGATAACACTGGGTAACAGAAGTAATTTCCACCTAATCCACAGAATAAAAGTTGGTGTGCCTCACTGCCTCCAGATTTCATGATTGCTTAAAAAACAACGTGAAGGTATTTTCAGCAGGAAACAAAATGATTTGGTGCTTCAGAAGGCAAGAATTTGCCTGGAGATGATTTGTAGCCATTTGTCTCTTCCTCCTCCTTTCTGCATTATTGCATGATCCTCACTAATCTGCCTTCCTGGACAGTCTTCCACACGCAGCAGGCAGAACCTTAAGCACTTTAAAATCCTGAAAACTAGTTCAAAATATTGCACATTGCCAAGTATTTAAACTGAAATTACAGGCAAGATCCATAGTAAAAGTCCTCTTTCCTCAAATACAGTATACATACGTCCAGATAAACATGCTGCAATCATACAACTGCTTTTTGAGGTTTGAAATGTTTGCATTTTCATCACATTAACACAGAGGTATATCCACCTACATAGTTCAAAGTAATTGTTTCCAGTATTTTATCTGTCCCATATTATCTACTTTGCTCCTTCCCTCCAAATACTCACTTCACCACTGTTTGCAAAGCTTCCGTGTCCTTGTAAACTGGTATTTACATGAAGATAATAAAGGATCATTTTAACAAAAAAGTATCACAGTGACCGTTTTAGGCAGCGTTAGGAACAAAGTAATCATATTTTTCCCTAAAGAATCAAAAAATCGTCACTTCTCAAAATGTGATTTCACATTTTTCGTGTAAGAGGAGTCAAGAACTTGATTGTGCTACAGAGGCTTTTTTATTATTATTTTGTAAGAGGTTGTTTGGATTTCCAAGCATCTTTTTAGTTTCTTAATAGCTGTTTAGTATAAGGTTTTTATTGATTTATAAAGTCACAGCAATTTTTCCTGTTTCTGATGTTTAAAACAGCTAACTGGAAAACAGCGCTAGCTTTGCAAAAAACAGCAGAAGCTGAGGCCAGGATATTATTTTCTGGGAAGGGACAGGGGAAGAGAAGGAAAACTGGGGAAGAGAAGGCAAACTGTTCCAGAGGAAAAACAACAGCACAGGGCTAGGGAATACATGAGGATATTTCAGTCAATATTTGTCTCCTGGATCAATAAGACTTGATGTTCACCTCAGTGAAATCAATATCTGCTTAATTTAAGTTTCACTGCTCCTTGGCTCGGACTACTTCTCCCTGTTTCCAGGATCTAATTTCAGCGCTTAAGATTTCAAACTTTATCATCACCAAAACCGATCAATGCATTTCCCTTAGAATTTTTACCATGGGCTCAAGTGCAAAAAAACCAAAACAAAACCAAAAAACCCACCAAAAGTTATTCCCTTCACTGAGCACCATTTCCCTTAGTGCTGAAGACAGACTGATACTGTCTCTGTAAGTATGTTTGCTTGATTGCTATCTGACAGGCATCTAGCAACACGGTCAACTTGCGAGAACACACAGAACAAGCCAGGAATAAAGGTTTGGCCACCAATGTTTCTCTCTCAAGCACCATCACAGTTTTGCAAGCTATATAGTCATTATTCACAGAGGACATGAAAGCAAAAAAAGTCTCACTGTTGCAGCACTAAACTTTTATATCTTAACAGGACACCACCTGAAGCTGGATTTTCCATAAATATTAATCTAAGACAGGGTAAAAGGAAGGGGGTCTGAGGAAGTTGTACAGCTGAAAGCAGGGGCAGCAAAGATTTTGGGATCCTTACTAGCATGTCATAGGTACTGAAAAGAAGTGGTTTGTCTGTTAATGTTGTTAATACCTGGCTTCCTGTGTGAAGACACTCCTTACCAGATTGTTTTTATAAGTTGGCAGCGTGTTACCAGTGGTATCTGCACCCAGTCTGAATCCTAAGCTTTATCACACCTATTAACGATAAAGCGTTGAACACCAGCAACCGTGGCTGCTTTTTCATGTCAAGGTTTCTATACTGCCCTGCAACGAAATTGCAGCTGAATCCTAAAAAGGGCTCTGTACCAGCATAGCATTTAGCAAGCACATGTAGATTATCCTTTCTGCTGGGCTTTGAGCATCAATTGCCAACACTTGCCAATATAGTCCTCTTTTTAACTCCCCTCCAGAGCCGGAACCTGGGTGTTTTGCTACCCCCTCTCACACCAGAAGCTAATTTTATCCTTTAACCTTCATCTCTCCTTCTTCCTTTGCACAAAACCTCAGGAAACTATTTTCAGGTTTGCTAAACCAAAGGATGTTTTGGCTGCCAAACTGCATCAAGAGAAAAGAAAGAATGTGCTTTCATTTGGTCTTATCATAGAACTGATAATAACATTATTATACATGCAAAGAACTCCATGCTTGTTTATCTGCAATAACAGAATGACACATGCAAATATACATATGAAAGGCCTGATGATCTCAAACTTCTGATGGTTCAATCAAGAGTATTATATCCTCAAAATACAAACCTAATTATTTACTTACAACAAGTGTACTAATACCTTCTTGGTAATTTTCTGTTTGCCCTTAACAAGCCCTGGTAAGTTCACTCTTTGGTTTTCAGGAAAATAATCTGAGAAGGAAAGACCCACTTTCTAAATACTTTGCAGCCTTGATAATGAGAACCCTGGTACAGACTAGGATTATTTACCATCTGTTGTGCTGTAAGTCTTCTACACAATTAAATTTTAAATATCAAACTCCAAAATATTTTGTCATTGTATCCACTGCCGAAATAAAAAATCTGAACAAACCTAACTGGTATTTAAATGTATGTATTTTCAAATTATGGCCCAATAGATTTCTTTCATGCAGGTTATACCAGAAAATGCACTGTCCTGTAACCAAAGGTCTGTTTTGCTTTGCTTTTAGCTTCCTGATATTATCCTCTTTTGGTTTTTCCCCTTCACATTTGGCAATAACTCCCACTCAGAGGAACTTACCCATGTGTTACCAACACCAAGCTTTTAAAGTATTCTAGTAACGTGTTCTATTTTAGGACCTATAGCAGATCAAATCATTGCTCACATGGCAGAATAAATATACAAACTCAAATACTGTCGAGAACTCAATTGAATCTAGATATGCCATGTAGATACTTCACCTCTCCATTTACATTCTCATTATCTCTTCTACCGAGAACACTTGCACCATCCTGGGGATGCACTTGGAAAAAATATATTCAGATAATTAGGAGATCCCTGGAGCAGTGGGGCTATCCTAAAATAATCATCACAGAAAAGTACATCTGCAATTTTACATATCATGGAAGAAAAACTTATAAGCCAAGTTTTAATCTTTTGTTGACCAAACATGATCCATTCAGATGTGCCCCAAACTCCAGGCCACTTGTGTTTGCCAAGGACACCACTAGCCCTTAATGGAGGGCAACCTTCTGTGCTGAGGCTGTGGACCCACACACTCCCTGCTCTTCCCAGCAGGACACACCCATCCCCAGAGCATCCTCTCTTTCAGGGACACAGTGGAGAAGTGGTAGGGGTGGCATCTCAAAATAGACAAGACCAACACCATCAGAAAAAGCCCTGCCCCACAGAATCGAGAAGCATCATCACTACTCCTGCTAGCACATGGCAAAACAACACAGCAGGGGGAGGCAATTTGTATCATCAGACTGCAACTGTATAAAAGCTGTCAGAGGAGTGAGGCAGATGCTCACCCAGCCCAAGAACAGGTGTTGAGGGCTGGGGTTTATGCCCCATGGATTGCCAAGACACCCACGTGAGGCTGGAATTCATGACATAGGCACCCCAGGACACCCACACTCCCTGGAATATTCAGAATAACAGCAGATATGGTGGGTAACCATCATCACTCCCCAGAGGTATGACCCATTCAACTGCACTCAGGCCCCTGCAGGAAGAACTGCTTGCATTTGTCAAGGGAGATGCTTGAGTTTCTGAACAACTCGGCACTCTGGGGCAGAAGCCCTACTCCTCCCTGGGAAGCAGGGAGGCACCGCAGTCTTCATCAGGGATTGCAGATGAAGATGAGCAGGGTGCCCTGCACTGCTTCTCTCCAAGCAAAAGAGCCTGGTTAATGGTGAACCAAAGCTGCATACAGGAATGCATTAAATCAGGACCCTACCCTCTGGACACAGGTAATGGCCCAGCCTCCTCCTGCACTAGGCTGGGATGCTCTGGCCCCTCAAAATAGTGACAAACCACATCTCCAAACAAGCTGCATAAATCACTTCCTGAGCTTGCCTGCCCCTTTTTTCTTTCTCTAAAAGGGAGCCAAGAGAACAACCTTGGCACTATAGGCTTGACTTTTAGTTAGCTAATGTGAGGTGAGCCAAATCTGGGACAGACTGTCAAAATGGCAAGCAATTCATCATTCATGCACTGAGAAGGCGATGCCAGGGTTGCAAAGCATGAAGTCTATACGGCACAGAGCTGGACTGCCTCCAGGATGTTATTTTAGCTTATTTTTCTCTGGCTCCCAGTGTTGTTATTCTGCCTTTCATCCACGCCCTTCCTAGTATAACCATTTAATTGGGTGATCAGCAGAGCACAGCACCACAGGACATGATGAGATGATGTATCAGCTCTGCTGCCAAAAAGGATGCCCCCTCCTTCCCACCTGATCACTGCTGCTACCTTCTGCTGGCTCTAGTCTCTGTAGCAAAGCCCTGACTGAATGCACTAACACGATGGAAAACAGCAATCTGGCAAAAGAAAAAGGCAGATAATTTTCTGGCATTTGATTGAACTGGCTCATAGCAGGGTATAGTGGGAGGCACGGGCCAGTGCAAGGCAGGGGAAAGAAGGGGAGGGGTGCAGGGCAAAGAGCAAGACACAGCTCTCCTCTCTCAATGGGAACAAGCAGCCAGACAAGGTTTGCTGCCTTTGCTGTCAGCAGCCCAACTTACCCAACCAGTTGGCTTCTAATTAGTAGCTTGACCGATCGCTGTTTAGTTAATAGGTCTAGCAGAAGAGGAAAGTCAAGAGCACCAATGTACAGACCCTACCATCACCTGTGGAGGCCAAGGCTCAGGGTCCCACTGACGTCTGTATTCACAGGGCAAGAGAGGTGTCTTGGGTCAGAGGGCTAAACCGGTGATGGAGAAACTCATGTCCCTGAGCAAGACTGAAACGTGAGAGCCACCAGCTCCTCACAGCTCAGGGAAAAACCACTGCTAATCTGGCTGACCTCTCTCATTTTGCCCACAGTGTCTATCCTGAACCCTCAAATAAGCCTTACCACAGATTTAATTTAAATAGGTGCATTCCCATTAAGTCTTGGTTCTGATGGTAGAGCAACTTCTTAACAAAAACATACCCCTGGAAAATTCCTGGCCAGCCCCCACCATTGACCAGCTCATAGGTCTTTCTGCAAGGCGATTTGTCATTAAACCCTGAGACAAGAGGAAGTCGAGGCTTTGCCCAAGGTGACTCGGGAAATTTTAAGAGGTCAGAAACTGAGTTCAGCTCCTTTGGGTACTAGACCAGCAGCTTAGTGAAAACCACATTTTTTTCTCTTCAGAAGGGTATTAGGAACAGTTCTACATTCATGTTCCTCTCAGTATGGGACTGGGCGCTCTTCAGCAAACCTGAATAGATCTGGGACTGATCTGAAACAATCCAAAACTATCTATTTCTACAGATTTGTCACGTAATAATTTTTCTTTCCTTAACTTTCTATTCTTCCCCTCTCCTGCAGTGTTTGTGAACTTTTTTGTTTTCCACACTCAATTAATGATCCCTTTTACTTTCTGTGCTGTACTTTTTATCTCTCCCTGCTGTATATGAGGAGCTTTGTATATATATACTACAACATTACTTGTTAATGACAAGCTATCCCTTCACCAATTACTTCGCTGGGATTTTACTACCTTGTCATTGTTTTATCTCCAACAATCTGGTGCAACTTTTGGCTGGAAAAAGAAGAAACAAAACTTGCTGTATGGCTATACCCTGGGACCCTAAATACAGAAACACAGAGCTACTCCCAACCAACACACCGCCACTTCTTCCCACAGCATATTACCTCCAGTCACCACTACAGCTGGAAAATATTTGAGGAGATCACTGGGAGAACAATAAGAACTGAATTTTCAGCCCCAGAGATCCAGACATGCCATTTTAGGTCGCATTATTTTGAGTAACACTTGCCAAGGGCACTCTTCAGCACTTGCTTGCTTGCTCTTCAGCAAGTCAACTTAATTATGAAAGACGGGTCATTGATACAACTTGTAACAAATAAATCACTGCAGCAAGTACAGAATTCAGAACAGTAATATTTATCACTGCACAAAAATATACCACTATTTAGTATGATGACAACATGACTTTCGGAAGGCCACAGAGAACATCCCTTCCTGGTGCTTTCATCAGTCACGGTCTAAGTCATTCCCTCCTGCCATTCCCCTTTCTCTCTCCTAAAGGGCACCCAGTTTTGCACAATGTCACCTCTTGAACACCAGCATCCATTTTGCAGAACAGAGTCCTTCAGCAGCACTTGCTATGGATGCACTAATCCATGTGCATACTTATCCTCATCTCTTCTGAAGGCTTCAAACACATGAAAGAGCCTTAACAGCACCCACAGTGTAGTTTTGGGATGATAATCCTCAACTCCCCTCTGTTGTCCTCTGTCTTACTGTAAGGACACGAGCCACCTGGGTGGACTGATGCTCAAACCCCTTGAAAGCCTACTCCCTGCTCCAAGAAACCATCTAATCCCTCAGCTGTATTCTCCTTTCTCTCCTTACACCCAGTTTCCCCTCTAGCATCTCCGTCCAACTTAAGATACCTTCATCTAACCTCATCTTAAAGAGGTCTATGAACAGTAACAAGAAGCATAAAGACATGAATTTCAATAGCAGATGCCCTAGAAATATGTCAAATAAATGTTGTGAATCTCCCTCAGCAGAAGGAAAAAATGAAAACACCAAAAATGTTCTATTGCCAGTAATGAACTCCGCTCTAATTACTCAGTTCCTGTACAGGGCAGCCAGCCTACACTATGCTTCAGTACTGACACTGCCTATGGAAGCCCCTTCTCTGTTCACTGAACTGTTGGGGGCTGCTGGCTTCATATACTAAAAATGGCTTAATTCAAACTTGGAGAGAAGCATCCTGTCCCATCCACAGCTGAACTGCTGCTTTAAATTTTTCCAGCAATTCGGCTGCAAACACTTCAGTCAACTGAGGAATATTCCCTTTGAATTTACAAATTCAATGGCAATTTCCTCGTTCCAAAGAGGAAAATGCTGGAAATAGAATAATTATTTGGTTTTCCCCACACACCTCTAGAGGGAAGGGACAGAGAAAGAAGGCCCAGTTTTCTCCTGCAAAGAAGCCAAGTCGTAGATTGCTGGGCTGTCTTTCGTGTCTTAAATGGAACATCTGTTCCCATGTTTTGTCCATATAGAGCCAGGTTGCAATAGGGGTGGCTCCATCTACCATAAAGCTTAGGAAGAGACATCGAGCAGAACAACTACAGAGCAGATGACAGAGGCAAGGACAAGAAAGGAACACTGTTATCTCCTCATCTAAACACAGATGATACAGCAAAAGCTTCCCGAGAAAGCCCAGAATAACTGAGTAAAATGGCTTTTTTTTGCCCCAGTGTATATTCGAACTGTTGATTTTTTTCCAATTCCTTAATATTTGTAAATCAAATCAATTAAGGTAAACCTTGCATGTTTAGATAGTTATTTAGTGTTGTAAAAATAATCAAGGTTTAGACTAACCTCAGAACAATACATAAACATCAAAGGAACTGCCGAACAGTCTTAACACCGTGTCTAGTTGATTTACACCCATTATTTTGGGGGGAAAAGATCAATTGTTTACAGTGCAACATTGTAATTATGCTGCATTTTATTGGGGCGGTTTCGGGGGGGGGGGGGGTGAGAGCAAAGGAGGAAAGAACAGATTTCAGGGAAGCCAGTTTCGGTGCATATGAGGCAAAGACATGGTATCTTATTCCCCTCTAGTTCAGTAAGTTTTTTGTGTACAGAATAAATTTTGAATTTATATACTATAGCTTCTTTCAGATTCAGGGTAATCAAAAGCATTTGACAAGCCTTTTCCTCACCATGCAACAACTGGGCAGGCAAACACAGCAGCCGTTCTGCATGCAATAATATTTAACACAGCTTGGCACACATAATTCCGTTTTATCAAAATAGGCAATGTTGGCTTAAAGAGGACATGAGCATCACCTGAAATGTTTAATGAAATGCCAAAGGCTCCAGTGAGTAAGGGGGCTGAAAACATTGCTTTCCAACTGCATGCCTATCACAGGAGAACACCCCACACCACACTACAAGTAGCATGTGAAGGCAAGACTCTCCCACTCCCCCTCGCACCACACTTGGTTTCTGAGCCCCTTGCACCACAGGACACCCCACTCTGTGCCGCTGCAGTTCCCCAAACCTATTTGCATGACATGCAGTTTACCATGAATTTAGCTTCCAAGGTGGAGGATTTGTGGAGAACAAAATGAGTGCTTTCACATGCCTATCCTGTATCTCAGATAACCTGTGCATCCTTCCAAGTGCCTCAGCCTGGCAGTAACCCCTTGAAATGACTAGCACAAAATCCGAGGTGCGCCAGAGGAGCTTAGGACAGCCAAATCCACTCAGGTTCAAAAATGCTGGGTTAAATTTCCACTGTTGTATTCTCCTTAGGGTTGAATATCAGAACCTTTTTAATTTAATAAAATCTCCACCCCTCACCCCCCCCCCAAAAAAAAAAAAACAGGTAATGATACATGCATGAAAAATACCATAAGCAGTTACCTTGATTTGCTGCCAGAGACAATTCACACCTGTGGAGCAAACCCAAAACATGCCCAGTGGCTACAGCTAGGCATGACTACTGCTATGAGACCTGTGACGGATGGAGCAAGTAACAGTCTGGCCAAGCTTTCCATGCTTCCTTGGCAGTATTTTCAGGTTTTCCATCCTGCTGTGATCGCCTAATACAGACTTCACAGAAGCTGTAATGCAAGCCTGTAGCAAATCCCAGGGACATGTCTAAGTACAATTCTCTAATGGTATCTCATGCTGCTGCTGTTTCTCCAGTGATGAGCTAGACAAGAGATTTCTTGCTTCAAGCCCTCCCCAGCACCATGGACTCCAGACTTCAGAAGAAATTATGTGGGTGCTTCCGCTGGGATGCGCTTTGAGGTAAGGCCAGTACAGACTGATTGAGAGCTTGTCATGGTGGTCATCCTTCTGTTTTTGTTTTGCCTCTCCCTCCAGCTTCTCTGTAATTGGATCCTGATGATCCTTATCTCCTGCCAGCCTTACTTTGTCTTTCCCCCCCCCCCCCCCCCCCAAGATTTTTCCGAAACAGTTTTCAAAACTATTCAGAAGAACAGTGACTACCTACACTAGCATGCTGTGGGCAAAGTATTTCCGGGGTGTAAATCACCATGCACTACTTTATACCAGCTGAATACCTGGTCTGTCTTTTTCATGGATAAAAACAAAATAAAAGCATGGCAAGCTTTCATTGGGATAATTAAAATAGAAATACAGCACACACAAAAAAGCAAATCTGCTTAAGATATTAAACTCTGTATTACCCTGCATCAAAATGCAACAACTTAGGAAGTTCAAGGATTTTCCTCACGGTTTTTCCTGCTTCCGCAGAAATGCAACATTTATAGCTCTTAAATTTAAGAGCAATGGATCCTAAGGTGTATAGATTGTGCTTTTAAAAGAGACGGCTATAGTTGGTGTGCCCCTGAGATGAAGGTGAGCAGAAGCCAGGTGCAGCACAGGGTGAGTAAAACATGAACATGCTGCAATAAATCTCTGTTCAACAGA
Organism: Falco biarmicus; assembly: GCF_023638135.1. NCBI lineage: Eukaryota > Metazoa > Chordata > Aves > Falconiformes > Falconidae > Falco > Falco biarmicus. The sequence continues at coordinate 35,632,443 of NC_079296.1, forward strand.
GCCTCCCAGGCTATGGTTCGGTATAGCAGTTTCTGTGACGGATCCCATAGAAGGTGGCTGTGAAACTAACTGGCATCTGATGGTGGACAAGGAAGAAGAAAAAAGAAAAGAAAAGGCAAAATTTTCCTTATATTTCAGGCAGCATATACAGAAGCTGCAGCCTGATAACAAGGCATTTCCTTTGCCTCCTTTTACACAGGTACCACTTAAATTTCTCAAAGCTGCTGCTGCTTCTGAATCAGAGAGGAAACAAATCTCCTCAAGGAAGATTTTGTTACTGTTTTTAAATGTCTGCATTAAGACAAACAAATCCTCTCTACAGTACTTGAGATACCACTTGAGTTTCTCAGATAAACCTGTCCTAGCTCAGGCAGGAACAATTTAAGAAACCAGTTCTGCTGAAACCTATGGGGTTACGTGGAAGTTATAGTTGTCCTACAGTCACTAAACCACTGATGCAAAAGCACAGATTTACAGGCCTCCTCAGAGAGAAGTGTAGTTTTGTGAAAGAGTTTAATATTGAAATAAATAATTACATGCTTATTTGGAATCAAATTACTGAAAGCTCAACCTCCTTTTGAAGGGTGGAGGTTTCCCATTGAAAGAGATAACCATGCATCTTCCTAGGCTTTTGATGTTGAAAGCCATTCCAGAAAAATTCCAGGCAAAACTGAAATTACAGCAGTGTGAAATTGCCCTCAAAGAAGAATTTATACAGCTGCATATTTATTCTGACCATTTTTCTCCCTCAAATGCACACTTCTCCTTCATATGAGATTTTGAAAATGTTCACTGCAGATTTCACCAGTCTGGAAATCTCACTTGCCTGCCGGTAGTTTAGAAGATCAAGAGGCAGCATCAAATGAATTCCTGTAGTGGTGTCTTGCTTAATTGAATTCTACAGTTGCCCCTAAATTAAATAAAGCAAGGAAGAAAAAGCAGATGTGAACAACTGAACAAAGAGGTCTACAAGATCTGCAGGATTCAGAAAATGCTTTTTTAAGTTGAGTTTTCAGTTAAGTGCCAAACTGGAGTTACAGCTCTCTGAATCTTTGCGTCACTTTGCAAATAGGCTTCAAAACATTTTTAAGCTTTGTAAGAGAGTCCTAGCACCTCTGAAGAAACCAGGGGCTGGATTGCTCAGCACTGCCAAGAGCTGAGCCCTGCCCTGGGAGTACCTTAAACCTGCCACAGTTCTGCACAGGGCAATTCGGCAACTCCAGCAATTCTGGAGTTTGGGGTGCCAGAAGCAGTGCTCTTTCTGTTTAGATGTAATCTATACCACCTTTGCTGTATCTACCTACACCTCCTTCGGTGGCCATGAGCTTGCATTTGAGCCAGTTGCATTGCCACAACAGGTCATTAACTCCAAGGCTAGGCAGTGCTTGGCTAGGAGCCTCACCAACCTGGAGAGAAACCTGGCTCACTGCCTTCCAGCGTGAGGACGTGGGCTGACATGAGCCCAACGTGCTCCTAAGCACGCCACATGTGAAATGCAATGGAAGGTGTAGCAGTTCATACTTAGCTTTAGGCTGTTGGTGAAGAAGAATTACTCCATCCCAGCATGCATTCCCAGTTGCTGCAAGCCCCTTTCACAGGCCAAGTGCCTCACCCGTGTTGGCTGCTCAAATTATGGTATCTGGTTTACAAACTAATAGCAAAGCAGACAGTGCACAAGAAAGTTGCTACAACATCACTCCCTGGAAGAACTCATTTAATTTTATTTTCTCTCCAAACTGAAATGTCACCAGTTTCCTAGCTTCAGATACCAGGGGCTGGATGTCTCCTAACAATATCTTACAGAACACAAAAAACACTGAAGAACTCAGAAAGACATCTGATCTACAGCCCATTGTCTCAAGTTTACCCCTAACAAAAAAGGGGTACATTTATATGAAATGAAAAAGTTCAAACTAAAACACAATCAAATAAATGCATCCCTAATTGCCAAAAACTTCTCATATGGACAGATCTCTCTTTTCCATACCCTTGCTGAATGCTTGATCACACAACCCGGTCGTGGTTTTTACAGTTAAGTCTGGGTGATTGCATCTTGCTGCCTACATGGCTGTTCCCCTACAAAAGTGGAAACCCCCAACTTCACCCTTTTTTATTTGGTCTTGAGCTACAGCTCTACACTACACATTAGCTGCATGAAAGCCTTAAAGCATATGTAACTCTGCTGTTGCTGAATGGCAAAAACTTCCCTATCCATTGCTTACCCACTTTTAAATGATAACTGACTAAGATTGCTTGAAAGACATAGTTGTACCCTATATGATGAACTTAAGGACACTTTAAAATAATAATAATAAAAAAAAAGGACAGAATTCAATAGCAAGAACTGATAAGAGATAAAATACGGCAACGAACCATTTCCTTTGACATATAATTTTTTTCTAACCTGGAATTATTCTATATATGCAAAAACATTCTTCAGCATGTGGATCCATCAAACTGGCTCAGGACCTGCATGCAAACAGTGTAATATGCATGAGTGCTTTTTAAAACCACCCACAATAAAAACAACTTCTCTGTGCTTGTCTACTTGCTTTTGTTCCCTGTAGGTTGATAGCTCTTACGGAATGTTAACATCCATAATGTTGATAATGAGCTTGTCTAAATATGTGATAACAGCTTCAGAAGTACTAGCAGTGCCATCAGCAGCAATTCCTTGTTTGCAAGAAAGGCAAATGTGGCATGTCCGTGCTTGGAACAAATATGACAATCAGCAGTTTTCATATATATCATTGTAGAAAATCTATGTAGAAACGTGGTGTCATGTTGCTTTTCTTTGCTGGCTCAAACAAAACTATTTCATTTATGTTACAATTCAGCTGTGGGAGGAATATAAATTCTTTTCTAACGTAGAATTTTTGCTTTGCTTTCTTAAATAGTAATTTTAACTCATTTCTACCTTGTCCACCACAAATCTTGAATATTGTTTCTTATATTGGCACAAGCCCCAATCAGAAATTAGATGTTACCATGCTCCATGAAAGAAATAAGGAACAGTCCTCACGTCTCAGGAGTTTGCAAAGCAACTGCATTTACACACTTTTATTCAGAAATATCAGAACTATTATCTGGTCACCGTCTGTTGGGTTGTAGAACCAACTACAGGTGGCTCAGTATGGGTTTTAGCCCAGCAGATTCACAACAGGGAGAACTGGGTTTCACACATGGAGTACGCAAATTCACATGAAACTCAATCTCCAACCATGGAGCAGAGGCTCACATCTTGCTCGTTATCCAGACTTTGGGAAGGGTTAATATCTGGTTTTCTACCTTGAAAAGTCCTTTCATTTAGAGTCTAATGAGCAGAGATGGTGAAAAATAAAATTTATGTACTGCAGGAAATTAAGATTATGACAGTTTGCTTTATCTTGGAAGAATGAAAAATTTTGATTTTCATTAAATGAATTAGTAAAATAATTTGGATATAGCGATTTTGACAATAATCACAGCTGAAGCAGAAGGCAAAATTAATTTTTAAAGTCTCAAAATGCCATGATAGCAGACCATGAAAAACATCAGTGTGAAAATGCGTCTGTGTAATTTTTCCACTCAACTGAATTGCTGTTTTTATGTATTTATCAATTAAGGATTTCCGTTAAAATTATGTGCAAGGTAGCATTATAGTTCAATGACGTGACTTACACTGGGATTAAGAGAAAAGTAAGAGAAATTGCAAACAAAAGGATGTTTGGAGGGTTTTCTTTCTACAATTCCCTCTTTTTCCATTAATCAGAGCAACTTCTGAATAGTTTTAATTACAAAACAGTCCTTTTAAACTGAATTCCTCAATCAAAGCACAAGATGAATTTCAGGAGCATAAGGCTGTGCAAGCCAGCTGTGTGGGGGGGGGAAGATGGAGGGGTTATCTTGCAAGATGTAGTCCACAGTATCCTTCAGAAGCATCCTTCAGAAGCATGTCTTATATTATGGGGGTGTATATATATTCTTAACCACAAAGTTATTTAGACTTTGAACACAATCTATTACATTCACTCTTCCATCTTTTTGTGACACATTAATTTCAGGCTGGAATTTGGTCTCCGCAACTAGAATCTGAATGCTACCAACCTTCCCTCCCACTTGGAGGGCAGGCACACACTCTGCCCTCCTGTTGGAGATGCTGGCAGTTGGAGATGGAGGAACATAACTGATGGAGAAAGAAGGAGGACACTTCTACTAGGGGTGGACATGCAAGTCTGGGAGCCAAGTGGGAAAGGAAAAGTCAGAGAGATGGCAAACTGGCATAGAGACAGTATTCTCAAACCTGTTACCCTGTTTCAGCCCCTCCCATGCCACAATTTCTTCTATTTCAGATTCCCCCACACCCTTGCCATCTACTTCTCCAGCCACAAACATGCTGCACTGCCGTTCCAAACGCAAACCCATCTTACAACATGGGAGGGACTCTGCAACCTGGCACCCAGGGCCTGGCTTAGCTGGACTAGTTCATGTCTTTTGCAAAACTGGCTGAGACCAGTAAGGCAGCCAGAAGCAATGCCTCCAAGCACCACGTTAGCCACAGGTGCTAGGTTTCAGCCTCACCATGCAGGTAGCATGCCATGCCTGGACCCCTCCAACAGCAAGACTGCAAGGAAGACCTTGAGCCAGAAGCTGTTCCATTTCTTATTTTGCCATTCCTCCCCTCAACCCTTTTGTGGGTGTTTCTCATTATTTTATTTCCACAAGCACACTGGAGAGCAACAGGAAAAGCTACAGTCCACCTCAGCTAGCATCTCCATTTTCTCTAGCTATTACAACCTCTCCTATTGCCAAAAGATTAGCAGTCAGGATTCTCCTCCTATGCCACAGTGCCTTTTATAAAGCACTAAAGGAGAAAGTTAACCTGAGAACTTTAACACTTATCCAGTGCTCTAGCTATTTCCTGAATCTGATAAAACGTTTTGGAAGATTCTGCAAAGTGATTACTTCGCAGAGTTGAGCCTTCGCACTGCTGGTGCTGACTGCCCAGAGCTGCTCAGTGCCTCACCCTTCAGTCCTTCAGCCCTTCACTCAGAGGAGCTAAAGCAGTGCTGCTCGAAGACAGCCTTGAGGCTTCCACCCTGCAAAGTCTGATTTGAAAAAGCAAGCAATGCAATTTGACACATCAGATATGTTCAGGGCACCCTTGTACTCACAGAGCATGTCTGGCTGATGGCACGTGTTAACTGCATGACAGTTGTATCAGGTCTCAAACATGGACGGACCACAAAGCCACCTCCGATGAGCACAACTGCTGCCATGTGGTGTTGATACAATTGCACATACCTTCTTATTCTCATGCTCTGTGTTCCCTAGCACCTCCAGTTTATCTTTAGGGAAGACTGACATTACATTCCTGTCATACATACATGCAGATACAACATCTCTGCGCTCACCCCAACACAAACAGTGTATTAGTCATTCCAGAAAAGGCTGTAACATGGAGAAAAAACTGGCTGTCTTGGAGGAATTTCCATAATCCATGATCACTTTCTGGTTCATCTCAGGAGCAGTAAATGTTACCCTTACTTACTTGACAGTGCAAGATGGAAATACAGATACTGGGAGTTTATTAAACTTAGTCCATTGCTTGCAACACTGGAAAAGGAAATGCTTTATTTATTCCCCTGAATCTATAGCAGTCATTACCAGTATTTGTGGCAGTTAAGAGCCATACCAAAATACAGAAAACCAAAACTATAACACATATCTTACCTACACCGAAGCCCAAAACTACCTAGGTCTTCCAAATCACAATGAGCTCCCAGCAAAGACAGAAGACTTTTATTCCACATTACATTGTACATATTGAACACGAGTTTTCTGTATGCTTCCCTAATTTAGTCTCTCTGAATGTCTGCCATCATTTTGTTCTACATCAGGAAAAAACCCCACAATAAGCAGAGGAAACCAGATTTGGAATGGGTACTTCAAAATATAAATGGGCTTTGAGTGACCTGATGACAATACACGTCTGAAGTAATGCAGAGAGGCATTTCTCACAGAAAATCAGAGTAATGCTATGGAGGTTGTGAATGACTTTTTTGGAGGATTTATGGGTGTCCTCATCTACAGAGAAGCCATTCCTTGCTCCATATTGGCCTCGTTCCCAATTACTTCATGCTAAAACCATAACTTCATCTATATGCTTTCACACAAGGCCCAGATCTGCTAAAAATACACGCTTACAAAAGCTTTGTCTGAAATTCCAATTACCTGACAAAATCTATAGCTTACAAGAAATTCCATGTGGCATCAAATAGATTCTGCAAACCACTCTTCCCAAAGAGCTTGCTGGTCAAGTTCAAAATATATTTTCTTACAACCTGGGTTTTCTGGATTATTTTCAGTAATGATTTTGCTTCTCCTGGTTATTTTTTCTTGTTGTAAATCATCTTTTCTTTACTAAGGTGTATTTATGCCATGACAGCTGTGCCAACACATATGTCCTGGAAAATGACATGTGGAAAAGAAGAATCTTCTACTATCCAGTGCCACCACACAGCTAAGAAAATGCTGACTTTCTAAGTCATGCAAGGAATCTGAGCAGCGTATACACATCTGTACCTTACACTCACAGGAATAGGGCAGGCCACCTCTTGTGATATTAAGGAAACCTTGAAAACACAAAGAACCAAAGATCTCAGCTGGTTAGAGCTCTTCACCCAGCAACAATCACAGCTCCAGTTCCCTTTGCATCTTGGGCTACCACCTATATATACTTTCACAGTATTTTCGAAATTCCAGACTGCTGCTTCCAAGCAGTATAAAACAGCTATCTCATCAGAAAAGGCAGAAAGAAAATAAGTATTAGAAGCCATTTTTCAGCTATGTATTGGGAATGCACTGGCAACAAACCTCCCCCTCCCAAGTCCTAAAAGATGCAGAAGCATTAAAGTAAGCTATCGTGTGCACTGACAAACTTACTCAATCCCACAGGCGAGCCAAATTCCAATTACTTAGAGAACTACAGAAATAGCAGTAGAGCTAGTTAGGAAGCATATCTCATGAAAGCTTTTCTTTTCCACTTTTCTTCCTTTTTTCTAAGAAGCACCAATGACATTTTAAACTGAGCATATCTAGATTTCTCCACATGTTCAGTACTATACTACCCATGCACTTCTGCTTTAGTGCTAAACTCATCACTTTTTCTTGAGGCTGACTAAAGATTTACTTTTTACTGAGTATGTAAGGAAGAAATAATTAGTCTTATTAAAAGCAGCTACATTTTAAAGAAAAGCTAATACCTGCTCCAACTATACAGAGGTAAGGATCACCCTACATATATATATATATAAAAATACTGCATTTCTCTTGGATTAAAGAAAATGCAGGGAGGAGACTCATATGCTGGCTGTATTTTGGGAAGGAAGGCTCTACGGTTTTCCTAAGGAGTGCAAAACATCCAGAATTTCTGACCAATGTTTCTGCCTTGAAAACAGACTAAAAATCAAGAAGCTCTCTGAGCTTTTTCTGAGCTTATGCTTCCTCTATTTAAATTATTGCTGGCAAGACCTTAGTACTGTCCCATAGACCTGCCTCATTGCTACATAAGACACTCGAACAGCAGAACCAAACAGTGCAAAACTGCACTCTCTTTCGCAGAGAGGTAGTTACAAAATACCTTTTCATACTTATGATTTTCCTAAAAGATGGTTACAAGGTAGAGCTAAGTGCAAAGACTTCCAAAACCCATGACCCAGCCTGACAATCTGTATCGTTTAGAGAAACAGAGACACATTTGCTTAAAGTACACAGGGGTATTGCCAGCCAGTTTGTTGAAAGCTCTGTATGGCCAAACAAACAACAGCTTAGATCTTCACTGTGAAGGAAAGTAATATAAAATCTGATGAAAATTATGAAAACAGATTTGTACAGACACACAGATAACATTTTATATCCATGCCCGCTGCATAGGCACATCTCTGTGCACACACATACGCTGCAAACACACTTCACTCCCCTACAGTAACTGTGTCTTCTGATTAACTTTTCTTGCAGCTTAGAGCTTCTCTTTCTTATAATAACACACAGCAAGACACAATGATGTGTCATAATTTTGTTTCCCAGTTATAGGAATGAAGCCATGAAATACCTCGCTTGGAAGATGTGACTGAAACCTTCGCTATGTTTGGATGTGAATTGCAACACTGGAGTTTGCAAACAAAAAACATAGATATTTCCTACTGTTGCAGCATCCCCAATATGAGGAATAGCAAATAGCTTCTGCAACGCATTGTGCTTTCCCAAACATCCTTTTAAGGTTAGCTTTTTCCCCTCTGTCAGTCCTTGCTTCATTGTTATTTTTTCCAGCTTGCCAGTTCCTGCAGCTTTGCCATAGACTACAGTTCCCTCCTGCCCCAGGAGTCCCATGATGACTAATCTTTCCTCATTAACTCTGCCCAACTCTCAGTATAATTCCCACTGGGAACCGAACATAATCTATGCAGTTACGACTTAATTCTGTTTTCACTTACACTTCTGAATATTACAGAAGTCCCTCAGGTTCATTTGTGAGAGCAGAAAAAAGCCTACCACCGTTTGCCCAAAGATACTCACTTTGTAGGATTTTACAGGATTGCTAAATCCCAGCTCTGCTTGGCAGTCTCATGAAGAGGAAGCTATTCCCAATTATTTTGCATCAAAGGACGGAGCTGGTGAATCACAAGAGCATCACAGGAACCAGACAGCCCCTCTTTTGTGTTTCCAGACCAGCTGCTAGCATGGGTTAACAGAAAAGTTACAAAAGCCTGTCCCAGTCCCAGGAAGCTCATTAGATACAATTGCCCCATATTGTGCCTAACATTCTGAGGGCAATTCTAAAATATCACTTTTCTCTCACCTGTGTAACCACCTCCCATCCTCACTGTCTTCCAGAGGTACCTGGGTATGCCCAGGTGGGATACACTGCTACAGAAAAAGTTTTAAATTTTGAAAGATTATCATTTAGCCTTACACAGACATTAAAGATTTGAAGGGCTTCCTACTCATTTAACTGCTGCTGAAGAACATGGGTGGATTTGAAGGCTGGAGATTGTTTTTGTACAGAACTGTCTGTTAACTTTGAATTCTCAGATCTTTCTGGGAAAGGAAACACAGCTCAAGGCCACCAACCCAAACAGAGAGATTCCTTTGGATCCCATTCCCTGTATGACAGAATTCCTAAATGACTAGAATTAGCAACACAAACGTGTCTCGCCTTCTCAAGCAACAGAAACGAGTTACAATATTGAATTTACTAATTCCAAACAGCCTTTCTAATCTCGTTCAATTTTACGGCACCATGGCTAACTCTACAGAACTGCAATAAATTAGCTTAAGAACAATACACTAATGTTCCCATAAAATAAACAAATTTAACTGTGTTAAAACCAAGTAATCAACTTTATAAACAATTTCATTACTGATTAATAGAGATCTTCTCTAATGTGACATGCTTTGATTAAGCATTAACACTCTCTCTGGGGATAACCCAATGCTAGTTTGCAGTATTTTTAATAATACAACAAATTGTCTATGTAGCAATACTGACTAGATGTCAAGGATTAATTTATTTTGCATTCACTTTGCAAGTGTTGGAATGAATGACAATTAATTAATGTAATAATAGCTGGTTCTTCCTATTAGTACTTCGACTTTCTCACTGTGTTGCTGATACCCAGGACTCTCATTTTTCTGTTTCCTGTGATGTTGATTAGTAAATAAAAAAGTAAAGCCATTCCCACTTTCCTCATCTTTGAAAGATTCCTGTATTTGACTGAATTGCAATACTGAAGGACATCAAGGAAGCCAGAGACAATGCAATTAAAATACCACCAGTTACAGAAAAATAATGGCAGAGAAAAGTAAAATTGAAAAAGAAGGTAAGCCAAGACTTTAAAAAATTAAAAGCCAAAAGACACTATTCACATCAGTAATCCCTAATTTTTGAGAGTGTGCACAATTGTTCATGCAAAGAGTAAGAACAGGGCATCAGCACTTGGGGGGGGGGAGGGAATAATAGTCTAGTCACATTTTAGAGCCTATGTGTGGTTTTGAAATTTTAACTGCTCTACAAATTTTTGTTCTGCAGACCAGGAGTGCACAGCACAATGCAGGACTGTGCTAATTCCCTTGCTAGCTCAGCTGAAGGCAGCAATACGACGGTACCACCACAGTACGCTGCTGTGTGATTTTATGCCCTGGCTATCAGGACATACCTTCTGGGCACACCCAGACAGCTGGGTAATACATGTAGAAGACATTCAATTACATATAGAACCCATGCCTAAGACCCAGACATTTTCAAATGTGAAAAACACGTCCCAAGCCCTGAAACAGCAAGAAGAGAAGTTGTGACTTTGAGGCTCTCAGAGCCAGAGGAGATCCCAGAACAAAGTGTCGCCAAACCAGTGGTCTTTGAATTATCAAAAGCCTTGTCGTGATTTGCTTTGATCAAGACCTTGGAAGGAAGAGTAATGAGGCAAAGATGTGCTTAAGTCTCTGACCACAAAAGGCATTGAGCAGAACATGGAGCAGTGATCCTTTCTGGAGCAAATATGTTCACATTTCCTGCTGGTTTGTTGCAAAACTGCCTGTGGGTTGATCTCCTTTGACAGTGGCCTCAATCACCCTATTGTATCAGACCTCATATTTCTAATCTAGACGTGCAGCCCTGACTGGCCTCTAGATCAGGGAGCTGGACAAATTGCTAGATACAAAAAGTGTCACTCATTCACCTAACTTATGATGGCCCTTGTTCAGCAGTAATTGCACAGCTGAAGCCTGAAGATGGCATGCATTTCAGACAGACTGGTGTCAGCTGGCTCTCTCAGTGAGTTCTCCAGCCACTAAAACTGGCAGAGGGGGATGAGAGGGAATATCCTGGCACTCAAAGGTGGAGTCAAGCCACTGACAAGTCATTCACAGAGCATGGAGTTGTGATCCAGCGGGTGGTGGGTGTAATGCTGGCCTACAGACAGGATCGAACCAGCCCCAAAAGTCACAGAGATGTAGTGTGAGGCATCACATGTGCATGTCCCGCAGCATGGCTACTGGCCATGACAACATACACTTCATTGAACTGGCAGTTCTGCCTACCTGTCCAGGGTGAAGAAAATTTTCGTTGCAGAACAATTTCTGATCCTCTCTCTCCTCCCAATAAAACCAACAGATTGAATGGGGATTGGGTAAGAATACTCATCAGAAGGCCTAGACAAAAAGACAGACCGTGTCAAATGGAGAGACAAGATGCTTCCTGTGGCAATCTCTTTAGTAGGCAGTCACAATAAGAAAACAGGGACAGATCTCTGCAGAGAAACTAGCTCTCAGATGGACTTCAGCTCACCAGTTCCCTATTGGCCAAGTGGAATTACCCAGAATTGATAAGGTTACCAGCAAACACCAGAGAACATGACAGTTGTGATCACAGTGTAACAGTAAGGTGTCGCACAGGTTCAGAGACACAAACAACACTATTTCCCAAACTAAAATACTAGGTCACGACGGTGGCAATCTAACCCTAAATCTGTAAATGTACTAGTGCAGTCTCCATACATCCAGGATGAAGGACCTTAACACCCTCAGAAATGTCATAAGTGTCTTGCCTTCAGCTTAGCTAATTGGATCAAAAATGAAAAAGCTTTTGCCGTGAGCCAGCCTCATTCTCTGAGCAAGATTCTGCTGTAACTGAATAAAGCAAAGTAGTTTTGTACTTGGCTTAATAGTCTGAGGACAGAAAAGGGGCGGGGGGGGGGGGGGGGCGGGGTAAAAACCAAAAACTAAATCAAAACCCAAACAAACAAACAAAAATCCTGTTGGCTACACCAATAAATTGGCTTTGGCTGGACCAGCAGTCTGCAAGCCAGTTTGAAGCTGGATCAAAGCTGTCAGGGTTGCTTTGGCTGGTGCCATGGGACTGAATTTGACCAGTCTACAATGCAGAAGGCTGCTAGCTGCATGGTCCACACAGGCATCTACTGCGCTCTCAAGCAAGCCCACAGCATGAGGGCATCAATCACTAGCAAATATAACATTTCTTGTGTGCTTGGTCCTCTCCAAAGTAACATGAGCACCAGGAACAGCAGTCCAAAGATTAAATATGACAATTGCAAGTAGCATATGTTTGAAAGGTTGATTTAGTTGAAGAAACTATAGCATGGGAACACTGCAGCACTACAGCACAGAAACAATTAGGGACTGTTGCCTGAACAGTAGCCAGTGTGCTGTGCCACTTGCTGCATCCCGACCAGGAGGATGAAAGGAGACAACACATTCAACAGATATTGCAGGAAGATGGTCTCCTGTCCCATGTCGGCGTGAGCGTTCCCACTGCCAAAATACAGCTGTGGAGTCCCACTGAGAAGTTCAGTGTAGTTAAATGTTAATGCTAAGGAAAGGGATTTTATTTCCTGGCAGCTTTAATATAGGAGAGGTTCACGTGAGTGCTGTTTCTGACTGGATTATTTGTAGCCCACAGCAGAGACTTGGCTGTTCTCCATCTAATACAAAGTTTCTGAATCATTTGTTATAAGACAAAGTAATTTCATAGCCTGTAGTGCTGTGTTAAAGACTTAGCAAACCTGAATCAGCATTTGAGAAAAAACTGTTATCAGATGAGAGGCAGTACATACCTACTTATCAGCAAATGCTTAATATAAGAGCATTTTCTCCTACCTGACAGATTTCAAAATAGGAAGTGCCTTTTTTTATGTGAGCAGTAGTTAATATTTTTCATTACCAACACAATTTTCAAGGCTAATAAAAGTTAGATCAATTGAAAGATGGCTTCATAAATAATCACCATCAATACTTCGAATAATTTCACTGAATAAGAACCTCATCCTTCATAAATTTCTAGTATTTAATTACCGTGTGACTGGTGGCAAAAGCCTAACGTCCACTGAAAGTGGTAACTATGTAAACAACGTAAGCGAAGAGTATTTGTCAAAAACACACCAAACCCCTAGGCTATGGTGAATAGCCACTTAAGAAACGTGACTTGTTCAGAAAGCATGAATGCTTCTGGAGCTGGGCAAAGTCATGGCCCTGCGACACTCTTTTCTAGCAAACTGCAATGCATGCACTATTGCAAATTATTACAGAAGAATTAAAGATACATAACTTCTGCCTGGTAGGATTTTAAGGGAGTAGACTCCCAGTGCCACTGGGAAATTTCTTGCCCAGAGAAAGGAATTTGGTTACACAAACAGATAGTAAACTAGAAGGAAAAGAACAGCAGCTTTCCTAGCCAGTTTGCTGATAGATATATTTTCGCTGAGTAAATTAAAGGGCTTCTCCTGGAGATAATATTAATCTTCTTTAATGTGTCACTTGTGGCAACCCAAAAAATGAAAGGAGATCAAACTTTCATATGCAGTATAATTAGAAAAAAAAAAACAGTAAAAGCAGAAGCAAGAAGATATTTATTAATGTAATTGTCTAAAAGTGTCAGGAACCTAGATTTTCATGTAAAAAATATAAAGTTGTGTATTTCTAAATGTTCATTTTCTGAAGTAATTTTCATTCTTAACGTAACCTAGTGACATAAGAAAAAGCCAGGAATGTATCTATTGATCTGTTCTGTGGGGACTTTTAATCATAAATTTCCCAGGAAAGGGAACTTGTTCGCTTCTGCTACAGAACACCACCACTGAACTTTTACATAAGCATAGACTATGTGATTGTTATTAAAAAGGTTACTTCAGAATGTCTTTGCAAACAGAAGAAACCAAACTGCGGTGCTTTTAACTCACCTTCACTTCTTAATTGGGTAAGTAGTACTTACCTGCCTATAAATCATGAAAAGCAGCAACAATGTAAACGCTACTGTGAATAAACTTTAGGGAGTATTCACACAGGGAGCGTGTGAAAATCCTTCTAAATGCTTGCACAGAAATTGAAAGAAAATAATGAAGTTACTGGTAAGCCTCAGTTCTGCATAGGCTTGTGACAAACAGCTGTTTCCTTAGTCAATACTTAGCATATAAAACAATTGAAGAAAATATGTTAAAATAAGATCACCAAATTTGTTGTATTTTTACTCTCTGGGCCTACCCACAAATGAAAACTAAGAAAATATAACAATACTTAAATATAAACTTACTCATGATATCTTTGGGCATCAAGACACATTAGGGAATCAAAGTAAGGTGTGTTTGTTTGGTTTTTTTAGTTAAATGCCTGCCAACCTCCTTGCAGTGATTTTCTGTCACTGATGGTTAGTTAATATCTACTGATATTACTAAGGGATCGATGCCGTGGCACCAAACAGCACCCTCTTGTTTTGAGAAACTATTTCACTACACAAGTTTATTTTAAATATATTTTTAACATACAAGGGAGATTGTCTGTATCTCAGGAAATGAAGGCCTACAATCTTTGCATGCTTATGCAGAAAATAGATTATCTAGTGCACTAATAAATATAAAGGATATTCCATGTGTAGATGATGACTGGGTTTATAATTCGTGAGGGTCCTGCCCTTATAAAAGCCTTCCAACCACATAAGTTAATCTAGTTATTAACTTCATTGATGTAAGTCACGCTAATAGTAAACAGCATTTCTTATAAAGCCAAAAAGGTGAAAATTGACAGAAGATAAACTTTCCCTCTCTATGGCTGACTAAAATTAGCAGTATTACAAAATGACATCTATAAATTAAGGCACCTTTACCTTAGTGACAAAATACTAAGATAAAGGATCTGACAAACAGTGATCTATTTGTGCAGAACTCTTGTTTATGCTTAAATCCCTGTCTGCAGATGCAGAGACATTTTTGGGAAAGGCAAGATCGAATACAGATAAATGCTGTCCATGACAGAGGCCACGTATTATTGATTATTAGGAAATAGAGACAGACCTCCTAAAGATTTAATCTTCCTTTTGTTAATATTTACAACTATTAGAATCATAAGTAGGATATCGTTATCAGGTTGTCTCCCTTATGCATTTCTTAGAGCAATGTTGCTAATTTACTTGCTGCATCTAGGTGACATAACTGAAGATTTTTCAAACACATCACATGAAGGCACAAACTTTTTTCCTGGACATGGTTTCTTGAATTTCCCTTGACCCTGACAGCTTGGGTCCCGAATGAGGTGTAGAGGCTCTGCAGCCTCTCACCCTGCTCCTGGGCTGAGATGCCAGTTTAGGGTCAGCCCTGTCGGACACAGCCAGGTACCCCACAATCCCACTGCTGGGAAAACATTGTATGAGAAAAGCCAGCAAGACAGGGCCGCCGCCTCCTCCTCCTCTCTTGGCTCAGGAGCTGCATTTATATTCAGATGTTGTGCCAATTTGTTCAAAATAAAGATATTGGATTGCTTCATCTTGGATGCCAGTAGGACTACTGAACGTGTGAGGTTTCTGCATCATTTGTACCTGTGATATTTAAAGCTGTATGTAATCTGAAAAGGCACATTTCCCTGAAATGGAAACTCATACTTGACATGTCAAACAGAACATTTTAATTGTCTGTACCCTCACACTGCAGCATTTGTTAGTTTAACATCTCCATTCTACTCTTTTGATAAATAGGCCCCATTTAAAGGCAAAACAGGCCTCGCTCACAGGGTTGAGCAGCCAGCGGGCAAGTAGGATATTTTGGAAATGTGTGATGACACCTAGAGAAATAAGGATGTTTTGTCAGACTGCGCCTAATTCATGGACAGAGATCAATATAAGTTACTGTTTGCTCATCCATCTTCTGACTACGCTGGTCTACCACCATGCTCTCCCTTTCTCTCTCCCAGAGAGATTTAAACTTTTTCAGTCCTTACACAACAAAGACTATATTTGCACTAAAAAATGCAAATTTTTGAGTTCATTAATAATGATATTATTGCTTTCTGAAACTTTTTTGTTTACAGATTTCACTGCATCCTTCCCTATATGACAACCTGGCAGCAATTTGTCTCTGACCCTTCAAAGGTGAAAGGGATGCTTTCTGAAAATGGGGCATAAGTGAGGTGCCTCAAGCAAAACAGCTGTGCTGTGCTTTAATAACTGAACATTGAGAGGAATTTATTCCGGGGAATCAACTACTGTCCGTCCCATTCTGTAGGAGACTGCTCAGGGTGGTATTCTCAAACCTCCAAACTGGTAAAGAATTTCCATAGGCTACAAATGAAAAATTAAATGTTTCCATCTCATCCTAGGCTTATCTCTCTGCATTCTGCACTACTGCAGAGTCTTTTGTTGAGATCTCTTTCTTGCCTCAACAAGCAGATTTGGTAGCTTCTCCATTCTAACCTAAGCTTTACAACTTTTCAATAAATTCCTTTTTTTCTGTCCATTATACTCATTGAAGGGGCTGGGTAAGGGAGAAGGGAACAGCTGCTCTTTATTCAGTATATATGTAAGGAGAAAGTAACATCTTTTGTGGAGGTAGGTAGGCCAATACAGAACCACCCTGAGAGCACAAGCAACAAGGAGTTAATTCCCTTGGACTTGACTTGATGCATTTTGGGTGGGGTTTCTGCATAATAAGCAGAAGAATGAAGAGAAAAAAATTTGGAGTAAAAGTGAAGAAAGGGAAGCAAGACAGCTCACTGCTGGTGCAAAGAGGCTGAAAGTTCTGAACAAAACAGCCAATTATTATGGCTATTCTTTCCAGAGAGCATTGTTGGGAAATGCACTGCTTCAAAGATATATAGGACTCTATTATTGATTTCCTTTTCCAGTAAATGCAAACACCCAAAACATTAACTTTTTACTCCCAGAGAGTACATTCTTTCTTTCTTTTTAAATATATTTAAATAAAATATACACACACTCTCTTCATAGACATATACAGAGACAGACAGTAGGCTTCTAAACACAGGGCTGCAAATGTAGGACTTAAGCACATTTAGGAAACCTTCATGGGATTTCATTTTAAATTTGCTCAGCATGTCATGTTTCCAGAGGTACTCCATATACCCACTCTGCAGAAGACCAAGCCTCTCTTTACCCTGCAATTGCATATAAAGTGCCACATCAATGTACAATGGCAACACATCGATGATTAAAAACCCTCAAAAGTAAATGTTTAACTCTTTGTCACGACACATACTCCCCAGGTCTTTCCATCTGGTTCCTTTAGTCTGCTTCTTTAGTCAGAAGCAGACTATTTATTTATGGCTTCTCATAAATAACATTTCCTCTAGTTTGTTTCCTAGAGCCAGATACTACTGGCTTCCTACTATTTTGTTGTGTCTTTCCTCCATATGACGAAGGAAAAATGTACAATTCCAACCTTTAGCATTATGATCAAGCTATTCCTACTTTAGCCTGAGTTATATATAGCTTGTACAGATCCAAGCATATCTTACTCCATCATTATATCAATTTTGTGTTAG
The DNA here is from genome assembly GCF_023638135.1 of Falco biarmicus. Classification (NCBI taxonomy): domain Eukaryota; kingdom Metazoa; phylum Chordata; class Aves; order Falconiformes; family Falconidae; genus Falco; species Falco biarmicus. Next base: position 35,649,759 of record NC_079296.1, read on the forward strand.
TTGACTACATCTTAATTCATCTCAATCAGTTCAATTGCATTACAGAACTTCAAGGTATTGGTCTATGTTATTGTAAGCAGAGAATAGAAGATAGTTTATTCTGAACCCCACAATACAATAATAAAATGCTTGTTTAATGCAAAAATATCTAAATTCCATGCCAAGCATCAAAAAGGTGCAGTGCAGACTCACCTCAAAGTATGGAGACTTACAAAAAACATCCTTCTGAATAAATACATATTTTGACGTCACATGGATGGGAATTGTAAATGACTGTTTTGAAGAATAACATCTTTGAAAAAAAAAAAAACCAGAAATACTGGAGCAATCAAGTCTCAGGGATCTGAGTGTACACAACTGTTTAAGATCAGCTAGTAACAATAAGGAACATCAGCTTCATGGAAAAGAGAAGTGGAAAGTACGTAGGCATTAAAGGGAGTTTATTTCAGCTCCCAAAGTACACAAGGCAGTTAACGTATGAATCAGATCCTCAGTAACATATGGTAAAGAATGGGGAAGGAGGGCAGAAAACAGAACCACCAGATGACAGCAGGGAGAAATAGCAGCTATACTGGACTTTCTCAGAGCAAGGAAAAAGCCCCAAATCCTTCAAGTATGGGAAATCCCAGAATGGTTTGGGTTGGAAGAGACCTTAAAGATCATCTAGTTCCAACCACCCTGCCATTGGCGGGAACACCTTCTGCTAAACCAGGTTGCTCAGATATTTCCAGATATCTAGGACTGAGGCACTGGAAGTTGGAAGTGAGCAGCAAGCGTAGCTGCATAAAAGCTGAGATCAGTTCAGAGAGAACATCCATCTGGAGTATTACCTTCCTGCCACCGAAGAATCACAAGGACAGCAGCAGATGTTCTTATCACAGAGCAATTCACTACCCACACTGCCAGTGACCAATCTTAACAGGACACAGTAGGACTCATTTGAAGTTTGGGATGAAAGATCAACGAGGCAAAATCCAGTCCCTAAGATTCAAAGGGCCAATAATGTAGGTTTTGAAAGTTGGGCTACATGTACCTTGCTGGAGGTAATTATAGCATAGGCATAGGGCAGGCTTGTGACTGCCTCAGCCTCCTCCTGATCCTGAAGGAAAAGCACGAAGAGCAGCTCTGTGGACCTGAGAGTCCTTACTTCTGCCAGCTGAGTCTGGAGAAGGCAAGGAGAAAACGTAGAACCTTGTCAGGAAGCTGGTTGCCTGTTTGTCCCAGGAGAAATCCTCATCTGCAGGTTGTGGAGACCGGAGCCCAGCAACACAACTTGGTTGAGGCTGGTAACAGAAGGTACCTTCTGAGCTTGTTCAAGCAGCAAATGAGAACCATAGGAAGACGACAGGAGGAAGAAAAAAAACTGGGGGAGGGAAGGAGGGAAAAACAAGTGGTCCAGAAAGGTCAAGATTATTTTCAAAATTCTAAAATAGAAATTTGAAAGTCCAAAACACTCTCCATTCTCTGCATTGTTTTTGTAATATACTGATAGGGAGCACGTTATCTGGTTTATCTGATTAATACATACTTTCTTCTCACTTTATGAAAACGTTGAGGTTTTCTACTCTACTCCATAGGATAGAAATATAGGGTAGAAAACATGCCCTCATTAGGGCATCTGACATCTTATCCAGTGGTCTGACATTCTAACGGGGTCAAAGTCTGATGTCCCAGTCACTCATTTTTTTCCCCCACTAGTCTCTCCATGGTCTATTTTTCCCAGTCCAACTTGTTGTCACTGAAACTTGTTAATAGAGAAGCTAGACTGTACTAATGCTAAAACATGTCTAATTCCCTTTTATCTTGTTTGGAAAAATTATATTTTCTTTCCTTGAAGCTTGCACTTTTCCTTCTCTCATGCCCACATATACAGACACAAATTTATCAGCCTATGATAAAAATGTCCAGTCTCTGTTGTGCAAATGAACTATAAATCCACAGCTCAAACCCAAATAGAGTGATTTGCTAAATCCCACAGTTCCTAACTGGGCCACACTCCCAGCTACTGGAGCCAAGAGGAATTTTCCCAAATTAAGTCAGATCTTTGTTCAACTACTTATTATTAATTCAGGGAAGCTATCACCTTCTTGAAACAACTGCTTTCTGTTGTGACAGTGAGTTTGGAAGCTGTAGGGCAGTGGATGAGGGTCCATGTAAAGTAGTTAAACTATCTGGCTGTCGTGCTGATTTCCTCAGTGGTAATTCATCGCTATCATCTGTTTCCTGGAATCACTTGCAGACACCAGCTGTCAATGGGAGTTTTACATTTAGCCATAAGAAAAAAATGCATCTGGACACCAGATTTCTTACAGCTTTCTCTGGCATCCATCATAACACTTTTTGGGAAAAAAAACATTATATCCAGTTAGCCTCTTGCTATGTAATTCTTTCAAACATTTTGTCTTGCAGTCTCCACCTTCCACCACTTCCCCCCCAGCTCCACCCCCACCCCCCATTTTCTTTTATGGGGTCAGAGAGATTCTCTACACTTATAACCCTATTTAACAGTATTTCACCTTAGGCTGACGGTTTACAAATAAAATTCTCAAGGCAAGACTGACAGCAGAACCAAATGACACACAGTTATCATTGCGCTGTTCAGAGCTTTCTGAAAAACCCAATTAACTTTGCTGTGTAACAGTCCATAGAGGTTTTTTTTTCATGTTCACTGTAGCTGCCAGGAAACAATTGCTCAGGAGCCATTGGTGTTTGTAGGCCTGCCCTGGCCTATGCACATGGACAGGGCTTCCAAGTGCTTGTTTGGGAAGGGGGATGTAAACTAATGAACAGCACAGCCCTTGAGTCTACGGGCACCTAAATAAGTGTCCCATTTTCAAGCATTAAAGAGACTGCAAGAGAACTTAATGTTTGACTGATGTAACCCCCAGGTGTTCCCAAAGTCAAGCTTACCTTCAAGGTGCCAGCCTAGCTTTAAGACCTTGATCTTGAACATGCCACTCAAGCAAATGCACCCCTCTTGGACTGTCATAGCCCATCACTACCTGCTTATCATAATACAGACTCTACCAGAGCCTGGCAATGCTCTAACAGCCCAAAGCTGAGCCAGTGCTCATCAACCTGTTGTTGGAACCTATTCCAACACAAGATGAAAGATTTCATATGCATCAGACAACTTATTTAAAACCTAACAGTATGTGCTACTGCCATTCTTGTGCATCCACATTTTCTGTAGGGTGACAATTAGATTTTGTAGTGCTCAGATGAAGCCACCATCAGGGATAGGGCTTCATCCTTCCAACTGGATTTCCCAGTTGACACACCCCAGATGCAACTACAGCACTTACGACCTAACAGTGTCCAGCTGTATCCAGAGTGCCCTGGCTTTTAAGATTGCTTGCAAACCAGTCAAAACTATTACTCCTCTTGCTCAGACTGTGTTACAAGATGTCTGACAATCCTAGGCCAATACCCCAAATCCTAAGATTCCTCTCAGACACACATGTACGAACACACTGCCCATTGTTAGAAATGCCCCAGTAGAGCTTAGACACTGCAACACTTAGTGCCAATGTCCTAGACTTGACCTGTCCATGCCTGTCACCTAGACTTGTTCTCTGAAAGAAAAATGAAGCAATGACCTAATGAATACAACTTTCCTACACAAGATTAAATTTTAGGGGGTTTGGGTTTTGTTGGGGGTTTTTTGTTTGTTTTTTTTAAAGAAGTTAAGCTTTAAGCAGTCTAGCATTTCCTTTTCCACAACCCCCATTTAGCATTTAGAACACATAAAATCAGACGCAAAATCTTTTTGCATCTGACTCACATTCCCTCCATCTCCTGGCAAAGAGGCTTTGGCTTTACAGCTCTACACTGTGTGGTTTTCTGCTTTGGTTATGATGGCCATAAACTATTTAAATTCCATTTGCACTCCAATGATACAGATAACTGATACAAAGGCAGGCACCATATCTTCCCTCTGTGCCAGCTGTCTATTAAGACTTATCCTGGAATGCTACTCTGACAGGGCATCCACACTATGTCCATGCAGTGCCCCTCACGACTCTATGTGCTGATGACAGAATTATTACAATTCATGCTATGCATGTAAGGTGAGGCATATGCCAACTGACACACGTTTTGATAACCCTGCTTTTTTCTTAAAGGTCTAGATGCTTTTTGTTATCCTAAGCAGCCTGCAATGCTGAAGTAAATCATAAGATGTTTTTTAATTAGGAAAGAAGAATACAGACAACAGCACAACCTGAGACTTGGAAAAACATCATCTGAAACAAGAAGCTGAAGGAAATGAGGTTGTCCAGACGAAAGAACAAGTAGGCAAGAGATTGTACAGAAAACATAGCTATTGAACAGGAAAGAATAAACTACTGTAAGCAAGACAAGAACTAATAGGTTTTGAAGTAGCAGAAGGGAAATTTTAGTCAGGTATTAGGAAAATAAAACCCACAATATGCAGAGTGAAGCACTTGAAAAGGCTAGTTAGAGGCTGCAGTGTCTCCAAGACCAGACAACACAAGCACTGGTTGTGGATGAGCAATGGATGGGCGATGCAGCCTGTCTGCCTGCCCAGCTTCCTTACTCGCACACAGCTTCATACATCCACAGTCCTGTTATGAAAAATGAGAGAGATGAGAGAAGACAAGTTAAAAGGTCATTAGAGCATGTGCAATGCTACCTGACACCAAAACTATGGGTGTTTTAACGTACAGATGCAAACATGCTGCAGAACTGTTGCAATACTGTTAACTTTTCTGTTATAATTTGGCTGGAAATGAGAGTTTATCATCACATGCACAAGTAGTTCCTCTACTCCTCCTCCAGGAACATATCAGTTGTATCATTATCTTTGCCTTCTGGTTGAGCTGTGTAGTCAGCTGGTAACTGAAAAATGAAACTACCAATAAAAAAAAAATCCAAATATAAACATGACTTGAGCATCTAACCCACTCTTAATTATCTCATCTCAGTCTTCTTGACAGTAAATACTCTGCCCTCATGGTGTACTTTAGACAGACAAGAATCTGCTTTGTTCTGGGCTTATTGTTCACCGATAAACTAATGAGTCCATAACAGGCTCACTATAAAAATAAAAGACTAGCTGAAAAAGCAGAATCCTCACAAGCTCACTATCACAAATACAAGACACTTTCCTTAAGTATTTACATGTCTGCAAAGGCAGACAGCTGCCCTTGTCCACTAGGTTCCCAAGCAGACTCGATATCCAAATCACATCCTTCTCTGTATCTTTGAAGCTTAAACATGTAGGATAAAAATTCAAAGAGGTATTTAATTTTATTCCTACCCAAATATATCTATTAAAGCATATGTTATGATTCAATTCCATTGACTTAGGTTCCCCGACCTCTGTAGTGATGATTTAATGAATCTCAGGACTCCTCTGCTCTGGTGATCATTTAAGGTTACCACCAGGGATTACACTCACTCTCAGATCGCAAGTGTTGCAGTAATGTATTTTAGCACTGTGTGTTAATTTACTCAAGCAATTTTCACAAATCAGTCCCAAACTGACTGAAACATGGATTATTCCCTGTGCTTGCCCTAAACACTGATCAAGGGAAAATGCATTGAATTTTATGTACAGAGCATATTTTCCTCATCTCTACATTTAACTTCTAATCACACTAATCTTAATTATTTCCTCCTGAGGCACGAATAAAACATTGATCATTACTGCTCAGCTGCACAAAAAGATGATGGGTACAGAAACATCCCCAATCTGTGCCCTTTGAGAAAATGCTTAGTGATGTTGCCAGCGAGAGATTCTCCAAAGAGATGTGGCTGCATCCATCTGTCACAGGGGCCCAAGTGCTAAGCCCTTACACCCCATGCATTTCTAGAGCCACAGGAATTGCTCTGAAGGCTCTCTGTCTTCCAAGTACTTGTATATAGATTGAGTCACCAGAGACCATGAGATCATTTTTTAGTACAAGAAACAAGATTAAGTTAACACTATGTAAGGATTATTTTTTTTTAATAAAACACAACAGAAGTCATTAGCAACAGTCATCTTCGTTCAGAAAAACATGCTGGCAACATACACCTTTCATTACATGTTTCCTAATTTTAAGAAGCGATTTTTTACAAGTGTGTTTGTCATTTTTCATGAGAGAAATCCATAGACAGAATACTTTGATCATGCAGCACTGTCCATCAGGGAGACAAGTAGGAAAGTCAGACTGGCTACCTGCTTTTTTGTCTCAGCATCTCATAACTGAAGTTACATTTCCAATTTATAAAAAATCTGGAACTCATTACATGTGAATGACTGTGGTTAAGTATGGACATATTTATAATTACGTGGAACTCCTGAGTCCCAAGCCTATCGTTCCAATGTGTCCTTAGCAGAAAAAAATAAAGGATTCTGACAAGCATCAGAGTAAACATTGTGAGGGAGAGAGGGACAGAAGGAGGAAACCTCTAATTTATTGTCAGTTACCAGGCAGTTGGACTAGATGATCAATGTGGTCCCTTCTCACTGACAGTCTATTCTATTCTGTTCCAGTACTGGCACTCGAACAACAGTGAGTGATTTCAAATAGAACATTTCTGTGGAAAGTTGACATTTTACTTCAAGTTTTTTTTGAAGGTCAGATGCCCTCACCACTTTCCAATAAAGAAAATCCAGGAAGAACTTTAACATCTGGCAGAGTCTGAACTTGAGGCAAAACAAATCCAGATTTCTTGCTGTTTTTTAATGGAAAATGCTTTCCTTTCTGCATTCCCTGGAGTAATTTACAAAATCACATATAGTTTTGTCCTTTCTGTTAAAATCAGAGTGGTCTGGAAAGATTATCAATTCTTACCAATGCACAGTTCTGGGTTAATGAAGTCCGGGACCCATCTGGAAATAAGTAACCTAAATCAGAATGATGTCCCCCTTCTGAAAAACTTCAAAATAACAAATTTTACTATTATCTTAGGGTTAATTTCAGACAGCTGGCAAGCATACAGAAAGGAAAGAGAAGCACAGGAACATCTAGTTAAAACAAACAAACAAAAAAAAAAAAGAAAAAAAAGAAAAAACAGAAAAGAGAAAATTAGGGGGGAGACAGGGGGACTCAAGATTAGATGGTGAAGAAAACTGACAGGGAAAAGGAGAGAGACACCACTCCAATTCCACCTGGAGCTGGAATGCTCAAGAAGCCTCTTGGCACTGTTTCTCAGCTGAAATCCAGTCCTTTTTGCTGACCTTAGAAATTAACTGAATGAAATACAAGCCTCTATTCCAACAGGACTAGCTAAAGGCACTGATGCAGGTTTAGGTTTGGCTTTGTAGAGATTTAAAGAACTCAAAAGATTAAAAATAAAAGAGATTGATTTTAAAATATATCTAGTATTGTGAAAAAGCTTTGGTACCTCAATGATGTTTTACTGCCTTCTATCAGGGAACACACGCGGGGCATTTTCAATTACTTTAATTATGTGTCAGGGTTATTGATGCACTGAACCCTGCCAGACATTCTACAACATTATCCTTAATCACTAGCATTTTCTTATCTGTGTTCCAAGTAAAACTATTTTCAGTTATTTTATTGGATAAAAGAGAGGCTGAAATACTGCTTTTAGATTGAATTTTAAAATTCAAAAAGCTCAATTTTCTCACTCATCATAAAATAATGATCACACTGGCATTATTTACCTTTGTAAGACTTAAAAAAAAAAAAATCTTTCTACCATACCACTAGGACTAGTTCCCCCAGTTTCTTTAACACCTTCCAAAAGACCTTGAATCCCAGAAATTCAAGTACCGAAGAAAAAAAACAGTAACACTACCTCTCTTAACAATCCTCAGGTGCAATTGAGACAAAAAAATTGAACTGGCTATATGAAGTTCCTTCCTCTTTCTCTCTGCAAACCATCAGAAAGGGGGAAGAAAAAAAAAAGAAAAACAAAAAAAAAAAATTAAAAAAAAAAAGGTCTGAGGCCACCAGTGCAAATCAGCATATGTCCACTGAAGTCACATTTTCGTCACTGAAATTCATATATATGATTACCAGAGGGTAAAATGCTGCTCTCAGAAAGATCTCCAGGCAGTGCTTCAATGGCATCCAAAGTATACGTGCTAACAGCACTTCCAAATTCTGAAGTCAGATGGCAAAAAAATGACTTCATCTGCAAGTAACTGCAGAGACTAAACAGGAGTCCTGGATTGAAACATCCCTGTACATCTCCCTTCAAACTTGTACAAAGGAAGAATTTGATAGAGCACAACAAGCAAACTGAGTGAACTGCACATTTTGATATAGGGATCAATACACTCCTGCTAGCTAGCAACAGGAATCAAAATTGCATCTACTGAAATAGCAGAGGGAGGGCAGGTGATGTTTGCACTGTGTTTCTGTCTGGAAAACTCAGTCAGTAGATGGTTATGCCCATTCTACAGCAGATGGTTCATAGGACTTTGTCCTCTCCTCCATCAAGGTATATTGTTTAGGATAGACAACGAAAATAAGACAGGAAACAGGATGGATTTTGGTAGCCATTGATAATACAGTATCTTCATATCTCATTTCTGATAAGCATGAGAATTGCAGGAATTACATCTTTTACTATGGGTTCAGATTTAAGCTTACTATTATGGAGGACAGTCACTGTATAACCGCCCTATACTCACTATATCCAACAAGACCTTGTCCAGCAAGATGTTTTATGGTTCTTATTGTACAATACCACAGGTAAAGACTATTTAGGACTTTGCATAGAGGTCTACATAGGATCTCTGTCATGAGCTCAAATTACTTCTACATCCTTCTGAGTGCAGGCGTCTTCCAGGATCCAACCAGGATGCAATGACCCCTTGAGGGAAGCGGAACCTACCCTGAGCATAGACAAGTTCTCCAATTCCTGCTCTCCTCATGAGCTGGGAAGCCTACTTTCCCTAGACCTCAAACAAAAATTTACCTTTTATCAAGAAAACGCCAAGCAGCCAAATGTGTGCTCTGACACACTACTGCACAAAAATCCCCAAACAGCGAGGCTGACCCCTTCGATAGCTAGGATCCAAAATTCTACCTCATCATGTATTCCTAAAGCACTCTCAATAGTTGTGCTGTAATGGCCACAAAAACATATTCCTGCACCAAAATGAATTTTATCTTCTGTTATGCTCAATACCACCATTAGAGCTCTTCCAGTTTACAAGAGAGAAATATAAACAAAACATCTATGGCTTCCTGCATGGATCAGCTGAACTACAGGGCCTATTTTCATCAGCCACCCGTAGCCCACCACAAAACTCCTGCAGTTGTCCCTCTGCTAGTTGCCGGATACAATTTTTATGATTGCTTATGCCAAGCAGTATGTTGCACCCCTAGGCATACCTAGGTGGTTTTTTTTTTTACTTTTCTCCACGCTGTTTGTCTTGTTCCCAGTCCGATTAATACCCTTGGCCCAGCCAGAGGGGAGATGCTGAGAAAATATCACTGTCCTGATGACCAGAGAGCTATTCTATACCCAGAGAGAAATGCTGTGGCCAACTAGCCACAGGGGTCCAGAAGCAAGGACTCCTGTCTGAGATGAAACTCAGTCTCTCTTCAGTTGCATTTCCCACCTGCACCTATGTTAAAAACAAACAGAAACTAACATCCAAAAAGCCTCAAACCCACCTCACCTCCAAGTTCTGCAGCACAGCTTTGCACAGCTTATGAGTTCAGCTGAATTAACGGGACTGGTATTTTAATATGCTGCATCATTTCTCTGTTGCTGAATAAGACAACACAAGAAAGTAAGCAAGCAAATAAACAGACCAGAAATGTTGCTGTTGAGCCCCTCAGCGCTCTGGAAGTGAATGATCTTTCACTTTCACATCATAGCACCTCCGCCTCACAGAAAAAGAAAAAAAAAATTAATTACCAAGACTAATGAGTGCTGCAGACAGTACCAGTGGGGATTTCTCATCAACATTCCTTTTTGTTAACAAATGAGTTTTTATTTCTTCTAATGACTTTATAAGCACAATCAGTGAGGACATTACCACCACCTTGAAGTCATTCCAGTTATCTAATTTGCTGGTGATTTTACAAGACTTTCTAGGTTGCTCATGTACTTAAGCAGAATAAGCTTTTCAATACAAATATCTTGGCTGAAGCTCTGCTTTTTGCTGTCAATATTAATTTGCACAATTCTGAAAAACAGCAGGAATACAGGCATTTGGCACCCACAATGAAAGAAAAAGTTTATTACAAACACATTTTGATCAGCAGCTTAATATGATATGCCAGTGTGCAAGATGTCCAGTAAAAGCTGATATGCTACTGCTGAACTCACAGACTGGTACACAGGCTTTCCTCTCCTGCCTCCATTTCAACTATTGGGAAAGCTATGTCCTGAGCTCTCCCAGACATTATTCTCTTTGCAGACAAGAGTGTGTTTTTATACAAGAAAGGAATATAGTTCTGGACAAGAAAACAGGGAGCCTGAAATTTGCACAGCTGTATAGGACTGGAATTCCATCTTTCCAGGTGTTTTTTCTAGACTGGCTGTGAAATCGTCATTGTCCAAACTCCTTCATACACCAGGGAAATGTATGAGAGGAAATGAAAAAATGCTGGCAAGAAGATGCACCCTGTAGTGAAGGACACATCCAACCTGTTAACTCTACCAAAAAACATTGCTCAACCAGCTCACTGCAACTCTCCAGGTAACTTTGTTCTCCCCAGAGTAGAACACAGTGCAAGGAAAGAAGAGACCTCCATATCTTTCACAATCCTCAACAATGTTTTCCCCTCAACAGCAAATTATTATAATTTACAGTTCTCCAAGCAGCAGCATCCCCATTTCATTTATAGAACAGTAATTTCCACCCACACACAATTAATTGCCAAAATATAAAAGGACTGTGTGATGCAGCTGCAAACAAGGTAGAACAGGAGCAGAAATAAGAGCCAGTGCCATGAAAAGAAATTTAAGTCCAGTGTGATTTAGCACACAGCCACCAGAAAAAACCAGTAATAGACATGTAGTTAATACTCTGCAGACTGCATTTTGATTTTGGAATGTCATACACAGACTGCATTTGCCAAGACATCTCATAGATACGTTAAATCCTGCAAATTTTAGAAAAAAAAGAGCAGGGAAAGCATGCTGTATGGAAGGGAATTCAAGTCCAGCTTGGCAGGGACACGGTTCCATATCACCTAGTTTGCATGAAAACTGAACACCAAAGGGAAAAAAATATATAGTGTGTACGTATACATCTTTTTCTTTCCTCACAAAAACACCTATGCCAGTATGTTTATAGTAGCATATTGGTGTAATAACAAAATAATGATTTTCAGAAGACTGGTGTTTTCCAAAGCTTTTGGTTATTGTTTGCACAGTCATCAACTTCACTATGGTAATCTGAATTCTCCTGGGAGCGAGCTATCAACATATAACTGCAGCTGAAGGTTGTTCAGACTGTTTGAGCTGGCAAGGTAAGGATCTATTGATCACATCCATTTTCTAATTGATGAAAAATAATAAGCAGCTGCAGGGGGAGGGGGAGAGGGGAACAAAAAACAAACATCAAACAAAAACTCCTTGAACTAAAAAACACGTACAATTGCTGGGGAGCTGAGGTACTGCATTACTAAAGGAAGCAACAACAAAAAACAGGTAATGAAGAATTAGGAAGGGAAAAAATTATGTCAATAAATAAGTAGTGAACAAGTGATTGACACCACAGTAAAGATTCACCAAACAGATGCAACTTAAGAAACCTGCCTCCAAAGAAAAAAACATTAGGACCATGTAATTTAGTGTGCATAAAATCTTCCACAAGAGACCATTAATCATGTAAAAGAATGCAAGTTAGTTTGCAAAAATAAGTTTTGCACATGTTTAGCTTACTTCTAATCAAGTGTAATACTTAACTACAGACTTCATAACAGTAATAAAAAATCAGGCTTTCTATTCCACAGATCAAAACATTTGAGCACACATCTCCCTCCCCTCTGTGTCTGTGGTTGCAGTATGTTCAAGGGATACAAGAGTAACAGTAATACTATCTTCAACTAAATATCAGAAATCAGTGCCCAAGACCAGCAATGAAGCAGAGCAAAGGCTTGCCTGCCTCAGCACCCTGCTTCTAACACTGACCAAGAGCAGATACCCAGGAAAGAGAGCCAGACTCTCCCAACCATACAAAGTCTACCAAGTTTGCATTAACTGAAACCAGATTTTTTCCGTAACAGGAAACAAAACTCATAATGACATAGGAAAGGGACAATTCAAGCTGTGCATATACTTTCATGTTTGCAGACAGATGATACTAAACTCAGAAGGGGGGAGGGAGGGGAAGACCTTGTTTCGTATTGCTTTCATGGCACATCAAGGAGATGCATTTATTCCTGCAAACAAACAACAAAGTTTCTGGGCTGTAACTCACTCCTCCTTGTGATTTTCAAGAGGACATAATTTCTCTCCCTCTTCTTTCTACCACTTGGTTGAGGGTGGAAGCCAAGGCATGTCTGGCTCAAAACACCAACAAGGTAGGTACTCACATGGGAGAAGAGTCTACTTGAAGCAGCAAAGACATTTCCGTCCTGCTACCTCTTTTGCCTACAACACAGTCCTGAAAAATCAGAACGGCAAGAACAGCTTAGATCAGGCCCAGACACTTCCAGCAGCTGCACACACACCCCAGCACAGCTGTCTTTCCCTCTTTCTAGCAGCAGGATTTAACAAAACCCCAGCACTCCCAATACTGCAACCAACACCCTTTCAGCAAGGCTGCTGTGTTTTTCATTGTTTGCTGCAATCAGCCACCATCTTCAGCTCTCCTTCACCTTTCCAGTAGCTGTACAAAGCATTTCACACGCTGTCTTCTTACAATGCAGCTGTTTCCTCCCCTCTTTCCTACCATAGCTGCGATCCTCCCCACCCTGTGCATGCAGCACTTCTGGTCAGCTATCTGTGGAATTGTATTTGCTGCCTTCTGTGAGTCAAAATAACTGAGGAGCAGCGATACATTTTGGCTGCTGCTGCCTGACTTGCAACCAGGATATTCACTGGCAGCTGTGACAACAGAGGACTTGCTGATGGGCTCTGGCCTCAGTATTTTTAGATATTGTGTAAAGACTTTTGTATATGAACTGGAATATCAGAGGATCAGGCCAGACTTTACAAGTCACGCAAGATCTGTACAGCTAATAAAAGATCTCACTCATTTTTAGAGGACAGTTTGATGAATATGGGTAGAAAGCAACAACTTTTTCTCTTCATGAAAGACTTAATGATACCGCAGTTGGCTCTTGGAAAACCTTGCTGAGATTCTGAAATGATCCCACAAAACTTGGGGTTTTTTAAGTTGTCTTTGTGAAAAAGCTGAGAACCATACAACACTTCAGCAGCTAAGCCAAAGGATCAATACAAGCAAACAGAACCAAAGGATATTAGCAATGTCTGACATAGTTTGGTTGTGAATTCCTATCAAATAGCTTTGTGTGATCACAAAGCATCAGATCATGACCTGAAACTATCTTAGAAAACTTTAGAAGTTATTTGTAAAAGAAAAGCTCTTGAGCCCGAGTTGTATTTGGTTTGGTAAGGTGGTTTCAGGAAAGAAAAGAAATATGATACCCTGGACAATAATACAGTGAAAGCCAGTTCATCGGGATTCAAAGTGATTGCTTACAGCTTCAGGTTTCAATAAATAAGAGCACAAATACATCTCTGTTGCATCAGCTTAATATTTACTCTAATCATGGTTATTTTCACTCCTTGTGCAAATATAAGTATTTAGCAAAGCACAGGTGTAAGTGCAGGGTAACCTGACTCAGGGTAACTGTTGTCAGAGGCCCACGTGCCCTGGCTAGGAGGTTATTGGATCTGGGCACTAGTATGAGCCCTGGGTTCTGGCCAGTGAGTGCTGGTTCTGTTTTTTGCACCAGTCTGTGCTCCCCGTACTAAAGTACCGTTTGCCCCCTTTGCATTAACACCTGATGGGATGGCACTGTCATTGGTGTGGTTTATAGTGCTAGTAACCCAGGAATCTTCAACAGAAGATGAAGTCCCGTAATTTACCTTCATCTAACAACAGCAGCAGCAATGCATCTGGATTATAAACTCATTTTAAAACTCTATACTTCCAGTTTTGCTGTATATATTTTTTTGACAAAGATAAAAGGGATTTTTTCCTCTTTTCACATCATCCTAAGTACTTTGTCTCGCTTTTTCAGCGAGCCCTAGTAATAATTACAAGTAGCTTTGGAATTACTAATAGTCACTTTACAGATAGACATTTCACAAAATGGTAAAACAATATTTCTGGGTAACTTTTTCTTCTTCACATATTATATTATACTTACAAGATACTTTTAAAAACATTCATCTCCAGCTATCAATATTTGCATTCCAACTACTATGTACCTAACTCTAGGTGTTTAAGACAGAAAACTAAGTTATTAAACCTACTCTTCCTTGTGATCATGCAGAGTTTCTGGTTTATTGGTTTGCACAAGCCTCTTTACCAGATACCATCTGTAGATATTCAGCCTGCTTGATTATTTCATTTTGCCTGGTCATCAGCTTCACTTTTACATTATTTGGCAACCTAGATGCAGTTGATGTAGCTACATTGAAGTCCTTTATCATGTATTGGATATTCTCTGGTGATCTTATGTCCTTTTTATTTCTTTTGGTTTTATTAGGTGCCTATTGCAACTGAATATTTTACTCTGAGGGGTTTCAATTATTTATGAACATAGAATATTTGCTAGGTTTCACAGTGTATGGTTTCCATTCACCACCTAAATGACTTTGTACATGATTAGAATAATCTGTGCTTAATTTTCCAAGTGCATTTGTAGATCTGGTTAAAGTTCCCAGTTCACCTAATTTTATTCCTCAATCATGAACTTTAATTGAGTTTTATGTCTTTTATGAAAGAAACTGAACTAAGGTGGCTTGAATTATAGCCTCCTCCCAAGACCTTGCTTTACTAAATCAAGATCTCTCATTAATAAAAATCTTAAGTTTAAAAAAAATAGGGCTACTCTCTTGTGACTTCTAACATTTTTGTATTCTCCCATCTGATAAAACAAGAGCTTTTAGGTTCCTCAGCTATACTATGGATATGATGGACTAATCAAAACCATGGAGCAATTTCAAACCACTTACTTTCACTGACACGCAGCTGTTCACATCAATATTGAAAATTATTTTAGCAAGACCATTCATAAGGGTGGCTGCTCATAAATTTAAGAAAAGAGTTTATAATAACTTGTGATCCACTGATCTTTCTCTTGAAAAGCTGCCAAGATTTCACTAACATGAATGATGATATGCAATTACAGCCTCTGTTTCAAAACAGGTAACTAAAACAATTCCAAGAACCAATACCTATATTAGACTCCTTTACACTGGGCTGCATGAATTAAAACAAGGAACACAACTTTCTCCTCTCCCTGAGTAACACAATTTGCATACAGTTATGAAGTAGAAAATAAAGCAAGGTGATATTACCCAAATTAGAAGTAGACAAATTCCATTTATATGCACTTACGCTTTCCATCACTACTGATGTCAATACAAGTATGTCAATACAAGTTAAGTAGTTTAAACCATACCTTCCCCAGTGACAGGAATCCTTAGTTTTCCTCCTGGGTTGCACCCCAGCATGCCTTTCTCCTCCTTGTTTTTAGCAGTTCTAGAACAACTAACACCTGCGCAAGAGGATCATCATCTTTAGAGCACAACCAGCTGAAGAGGGAATTGGTGACCATGCACAGCTGACCAGTCTAACCACAGCCAGCTAGAAATATGTACTTACAGGGTAGAAAAGCCAACATACATTTTGCATATGAATACAAGCAATTGCTATTTATGCACCAAACCCAGCAGCTGACAAACCCAAGCCCACTAAGTCACACTAATGTTGTCCATGTTTAGTCTAACACACTCAGAAATCCAGAAATGTCTGAAGGATCAAAGCATTTTCTATTATTCAAACAAATGAACATCCAAAGAAACATTTGTCAGTCCATTGGGCTAATGAATTGGACTGAATCCCCAAAGTCTTTGTCCAGCTTCCACTGGGATTTTTTGGAAAGACAACATCGGAAGCATTGCTGGGATCCTATTACATATCACCTGGAAATTGTTTTGGACAGTTTGCTCTCTTTCAGTACATGACCTGAGTTTAAAGCTGAAGTGAAACCAAGAAAGACTGAAAGGGAATTTACATCCTACTTCCTTACACTTCAACAGCATTGTCATACAGGTTTAACTCATTTTGAAACCAAAGTATCTAACACTAAACATAATTGCCAGCTTTTACCCAAGTAAAAACAAAACCTGTTAAAAACCCACACATGTAAGCTATGACTTCTGTTTACCAATGCCCAAACTAGCAATGTCTGCTGATTGTATGTTTCCTTGTATTAATCACCACAGCTGCCATAAACTGTATAGACAGTCTCATATCCAAATCCTCCCTTATTTTGCAGAAGCTTGACATTTGAATCCTATTTCCTGTACCTTTCTGGAGGAAATAGGAAAAATAATTACATGTATCACTGCTATGCACACGAACAGCCATGATCAGATAGACTCAAATGTGTAGTTCATCCAGGTAAGCACAGGGCCTCTCTGAGATAGATGTAAATTTGAATGACAGAAAGAACTCATGCAAGTGAAACGGTAACAGTAATACATAAAAAAAGATACCTCAGATAAGGTTAGACTTGAGATAAACTGATTAGATATGTTAAGTATTTCCCCTATTTAACAGGTGAAGTTTATTTGCATTCTCATGGTTCTACAAAACAGTACTGGCTTCTGAAGAAGACAAAGTTAAACATGTATAACCCCAATCAAGCACAAGAGACTGGCACCTTATCTGCCCTTAAATATGGGCAATACAAAGTGAACATATCATGACATTTCTGAAAAGACTAAGACTCAAACATACGTACAGCAAAAAATATATTTAATGATATCTTTTTTGTGTACTGATGACAAACTTAAATTCAACCTTTATAATTACTTGCAATGACTGGCACATTCTTTATAACAAATAACTATGTTTTGGAAAAAACTAAATTTATCACTTTGATCCCCAAGCTGCTACCACTTAATGTACTCAAGTAATAAGTGCCTGAAAACTGACAGACATTTTGTTTATATAAATCTCATTAAATTGCTTCTGTTCTCCAGTGGATGGCTTAAGTCACTACAGTACAAATCTCAAAGAGTATAACTGTGTGCAGAATCTGCTATCTTACAGATTAACTATGAATCCTTTAAAGGCAAACTAATACTGTTTAAATACATTTGTAAGGCATGAGCAGAATATTTAGAGGAGATGTTACTGCATTGTCCACACTAGTTTATGGCAATGGTCAGGAAATCTTTTGTCATGAGGGTAACTTGTCTGCATTTTACCAAGCAAATATTGCAAGCAACATACTAATGATTTATACATCCAGTTAATATTTACTAAAAGTTCATCACACTAATTAAGCTTTACTTTATCCAAATAATGGCATCATTTGACAAATTAGGGGAGTGGAAGGAGAAGGAAATTTTATCAAACCAGTTCTGCTGCTTTTCCTTTAAGCAGGAAAAAACCAAAACTAATGATGAGGTTGTGTTCCTGAAAGAATTGAGGCATGAAACATCCCACTGTTACACAAACTGCTAATTCTCCTGTTATTTGCCCAGCTAGCTGGATACAGAGAACACTCTGAGGAGAGAAAATAGTTGAGAAAACTGCCAGCTATGCCTGCATTCAGTCCTGTGAGAGGTGGGAACGGCACTTCAACAAACACCATCTCCCACTCCCGAGAACCTTGAAACAGTTTGGGGCCAAAGGCCCGTGGAGAGAAGCTTAGTAAGACAAGCAAAATTTTAGCTGATATTCTATTTTACCTTCACATTTGTCAAGTATGCGTGATGCATTATTCATTATCAATAGACAATTCAACAGTTGTACACTACTGTAATAAAAGCTTCATTTTAGCATATAATTAGACTGACATTTGCTCTGGCACTCCTAACATGGATGAAAAAAAATGCTTGAATTTCTGTGGCGATTGTACTGATCAGGCCCTAACCACCCTCTTCTGCTGGCTATTCTTGTACAATGGGTGAACAAACAGCAACTGAGAACCATTAAATCATGTAATTCTTTTTTACGTGTGTCCACTTTACAAAAGAAAATAACATATGCTGAATGACTGTAACTCCTCAAAGGTCTCCAGGATATCTGGCTTCCTTAGGCTTCTGTCAAGCCTGTCATTTTCAGTAAAAGTGCTGTGAGCAAAATGACTCAGAAATATTACATCAAATTAACTCTTAATGGTGGAATAAAATTCCCAGCTCATATGTAGGATAAAGTTGTGGAACCGTCTGAGTTCTATGACCAGAAAAGCAAGGAAAAGGCCTTTCTGAAACCAAAACATTTGAAGGTTACAGACATGAAGTTATTATGCACGAAAAACATGCTGCGCTTAAAAAGCTGCAGTAGACTTCCCTGTCCTGAGAAATCAACAGTTCAATCACCAGATCAAAAGCAGCTATTTGCTCAAAGTAATGGGCTGCTTCTATAAAATTTTCACACGTCAGTGATTTTGCCATTCCTACACCTCCACTCCTGAAAACTCAGCAGTTGACCTGACGATCCATCAGGACAGCTGAAGAATGGATTATTGTCTGATATAAAATATGCAATCATGGTCTCAAATATTCAGTGCACCCAAAAGTGATTTTAAAATATTTTATTTGGGCAGCAGCAAACATCTTCTTGGAATATAAGTGGTGCCTACAGCCTTTTGTAATCTTATACATACCTTATTGCTTCTGCTCAGAAATGAAGTGTTGCAGTGGTAGACTAAAGGATTTGTCACTCTCCAGTGTTTCATTTTTACAAACCTCAGAAAGGTTCCCAGCAGTCAAGCTTCTTATCAACCAGCTGCAGAAATCTACAGCTTCATTTTAAAACTCATGGTTGTCCTGTGCCTCAAAGTTCCTTGCAACAATCCAAGATTACTGCTCATTATAATGACGGCCAGTGTCCAACCGGCCAAGAAAAGCAAAGTAACTACATGGGGTTTTTAAATAATTACATAAAAAGCAAAGGACAAAGTTCTCTGTATAGCTGGAGATGAAAGGCTTTGGTGAGGAGGAGTGGGGGGAGAATGTTACATTCTTTGCTTGTGCAGTGTGTACAGGTTTTCAGGTAAAAAGACTGATGACTGAAGAAGGCATATTCACTATTGCAACAGGCAAAAACAGCATGGGGAAGAGATGAAAAATTAAACAAGGAGGTTGGTAAATACTTGCCATGATTCCATTGACCACTGCAAGTACACAGACTTTTAATATAATTCTCTTCTCATGCCATTTAAGAAGGGGAAAGGGGAAAAAAATCGAGCATAACGGGGAGGGGGGGAGAACTGTAAAAAGTTTATTTGCCTAGGGAATAGATACTGTTATCCAGTGACAGATGTCCAGTCCACATACCTACTGCAGGACTGCTGCAACACCAGGTTAATGTTAAATAAGACTTTGAGAAATTTATGCAATTTGTAAGTCATTATCCCCAAGGGAAAACACATTAAATAATTGAAATGTTAATCTCCCTACAATGTTTAAAAGGAAATCTGAAGCTGCAAGACCCTTATCTGAAATCTATTACCTCTTCATCCCAAACAGGATTATTAAGGCATCCCAAACAGGATTATTAAGGCACTCAGATGCCAGCCTTCAATCTATGAAACAATTCCAATCTGGTAGATTTTTCCCAGTTTAGCAGGGATTTTTGCCCCTCCCCCCCCCCAAAAAAAAAAAAAAAAAAAAAGCACACTCAGTCTACCACCGGAATTGTCAGCCAGGGTCGTTCTTCTGTAGATTTACTAGTCTCAGGAGCCTGGGTTTTGAATTACAGTCTGTCCAACTCCTTATTATGCTGGCAGCCTCACAACAACGCATAGAGCTCAGCCTCCATGAAATTCAGGTACAGGCCATTTGACGCATATTATACAGAAAGAGATAGCTCCCCTGAAGTAAGTGTCTGTGTAGAAACTTGTTACTTCTTCTAATCTTGCAATTATCCTTCAGTATCTCCTCTCTTCCCCCCTCTCACCACATCACAAGATTAAATACAAGTTTAAAACCAAATCTGACTTTTCTGAGGTTTTTGTCATCTCTCTTGCACTGTTCAATAATTTTTCTCCCAGTTCAATAATTATTTTTCCACTTGCCAGCAGGATGCTTGACATAATGTATTTCTAAAGACTCCAGTCTTCCTTAGTGCATGGAATTAGTCATTGCAGTATTGAATGCCTTTCTTTTTTCAGCAGAAACAAAATGCTCCTTGGCTTAATTACCATTAGGTCTTTGATTTATATAAAAATAATTAACAGTAGAAACTGATGCTGAAAAAAAACCCACATTCTCCATTCCAAGCCAAGGGGCATGCAAAAATTTCAATATGGAAGCGCTCTTATGCCCAGCTTCTGCCCAGGAAGAGAACTTGTCATGCAGTTATCCCTGAGGCAGACTATACAGTAAAGACCAATGCCACAACAGTGCCAGTGGAGGGGTACAACAGAATAAAACTCTGCAGCAGCCAGACAGCTGCAGACGTAAAAACCACACTAGATATTGTCACAATGGAGGAAAAGCAACAAACATTTTAGCTCTTTTTTGTCTGCCACTAGATGCTC
Source organism: Falco biarmicus (assembly GCF_023638135.1). Classification (NCBI taxonomy): domain Eukaryota; kingdom Metazoa; phylum Chordata; class Aves; order Falconiformes; family Falconidae; genus Falco; species Falco biarmicus. The sequence goes on from NC_079296.1 coordinate 35,670,407, forward strand.
ACAGATCTCACAGAATATCACCTATTTTCCTGTAGTTTTTAGACCTTGTGGTTTTCACTCATGTAGTTTTAAGATTTCTAAGTTTAATAATTTTCTGAACTATTAACATACTATGTGAGTCAGAGTGTTCAAAATGAACAGGACTAACAGAAATTACAAGCTCTACTATCTGTTGACCGTAATCCTTTATAAGGACCCTCATGAGAATTAACTTGTCCCCGATCCCCTATAATTAGTTCAGACTGGTCTGGATGCAAGCAAATGCAAGAGAAGCATCAGAGAAGCTACAAATTCAGGATGTGGCAGCTCAGTACTGAAAATTAGTCCCCTTTCTCCAATGAGGGCAACAGTAACCACTTCAGAAAATCCTTTACTCACTTCGGGTTTTCATGTCTGCTTCTGTCCCCATACAATACTAATCAGGTGAAGTAAAGGCACGGTGATATAAATAACCACATCTTTAATAGTATTTTTCAGATTGGAAACCATTCAGGAAACCAGCAGTCCAAATTTCACTGATCTGGACAGCCTGCCCAACACAGACTGGATTGCTACCATGCAGTTCATGTTAACATTCAGTAATAATGATACATGGTCATTTCAACCATTTTTTTCCCCTTTCAATTTCTGCTTTCAAAACCTGCACATTTCTTCTTGTTGAAAATTTAAGATACTGAAAAAACATTTTTTAGAAGACATAAAAATGCAGGAACTCATTGCGTGAAAGAGTCAAAGCTTTAATACACGACAGTGACATTGCCTAGGCAATGACAGTACATGTAAGACTCATAGGGACTTATCATGTCCTCACTCCTCTGGAAATACACTTACTGGTGTCAAAATTACCTATTAGTCAAGGTCAGGGAACACCTCTTCCAATTTTAGATGTAACTGCAGTAAGTACAAGCACACAACAGAAAAATTAGCTGCTCTTTCTAAACTTGTGACCTGCAGAAAATCTTGAGCATTATGCATACTAGAGACCAAACATTTAGGGACAAAAACAGAAATAAAAGAAAGAAATTAATTAAGATAAAGTAAGAATCTGCACACCAAGGAGAATGAAAAAGTTGAGATAAAGCTGTAGCTTTATGCAGAAAACTTCCCTGAAAAGGTGTTATAGCTGAAGAAACAGTTAAATTCTTGAATCAGCAAAACCTAATGCCAGGACTGTGGATTCCTTTATTATGGAAAGTAAAATTTCCTTAAAAAACTGGAACTAGAGAGCAGCTCTGGGTAGTTTGGAACTTTTATCACCTTAAACTGAGCTTATTAGGACTAAATGTCTTCCAGCAAAGAGCAAATGCAAATCTTTTTATTTCTCTCTAGCCTGTATGATATCGGTGCTTTTTCCTCTTACAACTAGGACTCGATCAGAAGAAATTGTGCCTCCAGGAAACTGAGGAGTCGCACAGCCTGGATTTCAGGCAGGCACCCATTCTCATCATGGCAGGCTCAGCAGGGGCTGGTCTCCAGAACTGCAGCGTCAACACAAAAGGACAATTACATCATAAATTTAATTAAGAATCTCTGTATGCTTCTTATGTGTGCTGACAGCACCTTACATGTTCCAAAGAGCAAAATGTGGTGGTTTGCCTCTCATAACCAGCAAAAGTAAGCTCTGAGGAACCTAGCAGCTGACTTACAGGCAAGTGCTTGGCAAACACAGATCATCTCTTTATCTGGCTTCCTGCCAAGCTGCACATTTCTTTTTCTCTTCTAACAGGAGACACCTCAATGGTCTATGAATTCAATACATGAAAGAAAAATACAGCATAATAAACATATTCTCAAAAAAATCTCATGATGAATGACTACGTAAATTTGTGTATCTTAACACAAAGCCCTAATTTACACTGTGGTGTTATTACAAGTATGTAACAGTGCAGTCTACCAATAAAAGTATTCCAATAAGTTGTTTATAATAAGCAATTGTACTTCATATACAAGGGTAACAACCACTCCTGACGGGAACCCCCTGGGCAAAATGGGTACTGCCACAACTGAAGAGAAAGAAGAATTCAGAACAGTAAATTTTTCTATTTCTGTATTGTCTATTCAGAGAACATTGCACAATTATTTGTGTGCTCATGATAAAGACAGTCAGCTTTTTTTTTTTTTTCTTTTCTTCACTGAGCTGGCACAGAAAACAAAAATCAACCTGTGTATTTCTAGGAAATACTGAGAGAGTTGCTACGGTCTAAAATCTATTTTCAGTAGTAAGAAATGGTAATTCAAGAAAATTTCACTAATAATGGTACTGTAACCAAAAAACATAACACCCAAATGTGGGCACAAGTTCCTGAGGCACTTCAAAGAAACACAGATATCCTGATGATGCAAGTCTAACTTCCTTTTTAATATTGCTACAGAGATAATTTCATTTCATTTCCTTTAAATTAGAAAATAAGGAAAACAATCTCTGGAGTTTACTGTCATGGATAAAAGAATAGGTCTCACCGACCTGCCAAGGAGCAAACCAAAAGGCAAAAATATACCAATTAACAAGATATGACTTTTATAAATAGCTTCCACTGAGCACCAATTTCCCCATGAAATCTCCCATAATAAAAAAAAAGAATAGCAAGAAACACGGTATTTTTGTTCTGACTCAGTACAAAAATAACTCTCCAAGAGACTCTTCCATAGTTTATAATTCCATCTTTTCAGGATTCTTTTTTTTACTTTCCCACACACAACGTATTTATTCTCAGTTAAAAGTAAACCTCTTCATGTTTTAGCCAAATTGTGGATCATTGCCAAGAGCAAAAAAGAGATGGGACACTAACGTTGCAACTGTACTTCAAACAGCTGTAACTTCATATTAGTAGAAAGCTGACAGCTGTAATTAAGCAGGGAAATAGACAGCAGCACTGTGTAGATCTGAGTGGCCTGGCTGTGATTAGGCAGAAACCCATAAACATTTTAATTTGGTTTTGAATGTGTGCTGTACTTAGGAGGAAGAGTAGCAGATCGCTGGGCTGTTACGAATTTTGCACATTAGCAACTTAAAGGGCATTTGTAAACACTGCTGAATTTTGCTCTCTGATTAATGGAATTGGGAATAAAGTTGATCTGCAGAGGAAGTAAATTTTCTCCAATATAAAAGCAAAACTTCCCTGCAAATATTTAGGAAAGAAGTTTATTGAAAACTGCTGAGTTAGCTTTTTCAGCTTCTGCCTACAGCCCTCCTTCCATTCTATGTGTTTCATTGCTCATAGCACTCGGGTGAATAGAAGCAGTATTAGAACAGATGTAACTGTAAGGATGCAACTTCAGACCTCTGAGGGTGATACTAACCACACCTGGAATTTTCCTTATTCTTATGACAACTGGTGAGATGTTGCCACCTTCTCACAAGAAAAAAACACGGTGATTTCTTCATAAGGCTGGAATAGCAGAAGTCAATAGTTTCACAACACCTGATACAAGAAACCCAGAAAAAAGATTTTTAATACTCAGGAATTAGAATGAAGATGGAGGTGAAACTCCCCTCTAGTGTGGGCACAATCTCTGCATAAGATTTGTTCCTTCTTAGCATCACTTAATCCCCAGAAATACACTGTGTGTATGTGAGGGAAAGGAAATAAGCACACAATTCCCTCTTTTCTCTCCTTGTCTCCCAGAAAGACACTCCACTTCCTTCAGTGGAAATTATATCCTTTGTATACAAAGAGGGAATATAACACATACTGCCTGTTACTTATTTTTGAACTTCAGAATAGCATGCCATTAAAAATGCAGAAACTAGTTCACTCATTAAAATTAAGATAATTACTCTTGAAAAGAAACTTACAAATACTATTTTTAAAAGGAGTAAATTTCTATCACACTTCTGTGTGTCACAAGTGGCATATATTTTAGAAATTAAAATTTTTACACTTAGTCCTGCAATGGCATTTTATTTGTATAGGCCATTACCTGTCAAAAAACAAAAACTGTACAAAAATAGAAACAGATTCCTTTCTTCAACAGATGTGAGTACGGCCAACCTAATCCTTTCACATCTAGAAAGAACTTTTTGACTTTCTAGTCCTAAATACATATAAAGCCATATGTAGTACCATTCTTCTGGAGGGGCTGGATGTCTCTGTGTTTCTTTTGGCAAAAGAGCACTCTCCACAGGGTGGAGACAGGAAGAGTGCAGCTTAGGCTGCTCACTATTCAGTTATCCAAAGATCTTGGTAAGGTCTTCAGTAAAGCAAAAAATGAAGAAACAGCATTTCAATGTTATTAAAAAATCAGAGGAGAAGGGAAGACTACAAAAAATGATTTCAATATATCTTAATGTATCAATCTGCAAAATGCCACGCACTTCTTCATACTTCACCTTTAAATCACCTCATTTAAAACCCATGTTCAATTTCTTTCTAAATTTATTTTCTCCCAGCTTTCATTCGTCTTGAACATAACTGATTATGCATCTAGCCATTCCACTCAAACACCACAAATAAAAAGCTTCTTTACAGGGTAACATAAGCTTGCAAGTCTTCAAGTCTTGCTTGACTTGAAAGATCTTGCAAAAGATGTCTGTTTTGTTCAGAAATGTTAACACAAACTTGGAATGTGCTTGTGTGTGTTTTCACACATCACTGAAAGATTTAGTTACCCACAGAGGGTGTATCCATAACCTCATTAACTTGATTCAGCTAAGGAAGAGCCTAGCATTCCCTCCCTCTTCATCTCTAGAAACAGTCAGAAAGCTCTGACCACAAAATCTGAAGAAAATTTTTACATTGAGAACTCTGTCATTGTTGTGGCCCATTTCCACAATATTTAACATTTTCTTTCTAAATTGCAAATTACCAGTCTGTGCTGACTAACTAAATACCTGGAAGTTTTCTCACATGGATAGACAATAACTGTTCTCTTTCTTTCCTTTAACATAGAAACTCCCAACACTATGGTAAATAGAAAAGATTGCCACTGACCTGTATATTTTTATCTCTCCAAGTCCCTTGCTCTTCTTGCATTTCATTTATTCTTTGAGGTACATGTAGTGGGTTTGCATGGCCAGGTTTTGGTAGTGGGGGGGGCTACAGAGGTGGCTTCTGTGAAAACATGCCAGAAGCTTCCCCCATGTCCAATGAAGCCAACGCCAGCCGGCTCCAAGAAGGACCTGCCGCTGGCCAAGACTAAGCCCATCAGTGACAGCGGAAGCACCTCTGGGATAATGTATTAAGAAGGGGGGGAGGGGGGGGAAATATCTGCACCAGCTGAAGAGAGGAGTGAGACTATGTGAGAGCAGCAACTCTGCAGACACCCAGGTCAGGGAAGGAGGAGGAGAAGGGGCTCCAGGCACCAAAGCAGAGGTTCCCCTACAGCTGGCGGTGAAGCCCATGGTGAGCCAGGCTGTCCCCCTCAGCCCATGGAGGTTAACGGTGGAGCAGATCTCCACCTGCAGCCCATGGAGGACTTCATGCCAGAGCAAGTGGATGCCTGAAGGAGGCTGTGACCCTGTGGGAGGCCTGCACTGGAGAGCTGTGGCCCCGTGGGAAGAGGAGCCCAGGCTGGGGCAGGTTTGCTGGCCAGGCTGGGGACCCCGCAGGGGGGACACGCTGGAATCAGCCGTTCCTGAAGGACTGCACCTCGTGGGAGGGACCCACACTGGAGCAGTGTGTGAAGAACTGCAGCCCATGGGAAGGACTCAGGTTGGAGAATTTCATAGAGAACCGTCTCCTGTGGGAGGGACCCCATGCTGGAGCAAGGGAAAAGTGTGAGGAGGAAATAGGGCAGAAACAACATGTGATGAACTGCCTGTAACCCCCATTCCCTGTTCCCCTGTGCCTCTCAGGAGGAGGGCATGGAGAAACTGGGAATTAAGTTAAGCCATGGAAGGAGGGAGGGGTGGGGGGAAGGTGCTTTTTCTCATTTGAATGGTAAGAAATTAAACTAATTTCCCTAAGTCAAGTCTGTTTTGCCAGTGACAGAAACTGCTGAGTGATGTCCCTGTCCTTATCTTAACCCACAAGTCTTTCATTATATTTTCTCTCTCTTGTCCAGTTGAGGAGGGAAGTGATTAAGCGACTTTGGTGGGCACCTGGCATTCAGCCAGGGTCAAAACACCACAGGTACAAGCACAACAGCTTCCAGTTTTGAGACCAAAAAGCCATTTCCAAGCTCCAAAACGTTCTTCCAGAACATGGAGGTGACCACCTAGGACCAGCATCCTCCTACATGCTGCCCTGTGTGATGGTTCTGTAGACTATCTGCCATGGCATCAGGAGCAGACAAATGCCTGGCTTGGTAAATGGCCAGATCTCATTTTCTGCTAAACCACCCCTGAAACTCCTTTGAGTATAGCATGTGTAGCAACTTTGTTTATGATTTCATACCAGCCATGCAGTCTGAGCAGCAAGGTGTCAGATAAATACAACTCAAAACATTTCTTATTTTCTGTCTTACAAGTTCTCCCAATGGCTGTGGGACACTGCTCCATGCCAGTAAGGGATTATCCTGAACAGGCTCTTGGGGCACATGAAATATTCTCAGCACTGTCAATTTCATTAGGATGCTCTGAGGACTGCCAAGTATCCCTCAAGGCATGTCAACCTCCTAGCCACAAGAGGAACCAACATACAGCATCTTAAAATCATATTCCCACCAATCAAGTGCCTAAATGCCAAAATTCAATTCATTTGGGTACTAAGCAGAAGGTATTAAAATAAATTTTAAAAAAAGCCCACTATGTCAAACAGTAATATTGATTCACTTCCATACATTTCATAATCTACCCTGTCAACTCTGGTTTTCATTCATTTGAAAGACCTAGTATAGTATTTTAATGACAATGAAGCTGCTTGCTGCCTCTTGCAAGACAAGAGGCCTGCTCTATAGGCTGCCATACCTTAACCTCACAGGCATTAAGGAACAGGTGAGCATCAAAAGCCACAGACCAGAGCTTGCTTTGAAGGTTTTTAATGGTGAGAATCACCATCAAAGCTGGATGCAAGCTCTGTGCAGCTGAAGAATGCTGGGGGTAAACAAGATTATGTGTGTAGCTATCCAGGACAGCCCCCCAAAGGTGATGACTTTGTACAGTCTATGGAAAAGAAAGATCTTGGTTTTCCTCATGAATATGACACAGGGCTTTAACAGCCAGGTATTTGTCACTTTGATATGTGCATGGTCTCCAGAGCTGTCTAGCTCACAAAACCACATCCATTAAAATACATCCTAAATAAAAAAGAGACACAACAGTACATTATTCTTAAGGCTGCTATGTGTCCGACAGATTTACAATAGAAATGTAATCCAGTCCCAGGCATACCTGTGACTCATCATCAAGAAATCAGAACAGTGGAGATCATGCTACTATATAATAAGAATTCAGCAATACACTGTATCATTTTACATTCTCCTGCATGTATTGTATTATCAGAACGTCTTCTGAAGAATGTAATTTGGTTTCCCATTATAGATAATTGAAATGTGTTTTATCTCAATGCAATGTCCAGTCAAATGAAACACAGAACATGAAAAAAAAAACCCAAAAGAAATCAAAGCACCTAATAGGTTTTCCTTTCATTGCTCATGGACATACTCTGCATTCACTTTTTTCTACTCCACTGTCTTTATATATGCAATTTGAAAATAGCTCAGGAATGCTTACCCATAGTTTTTATTGGGTACTTTATGCCCTAGAGTGACAGAAATAACAATGAAGGCAATTAATTAATAAAAATTTAAAAAACAGTACAAATGACACTGTCACCACACCATACTATGCTTCTCCAAAGAACCATGACTCCCAGAAAAGAAATAAGCACAGCTCAAACATTAAAATTATTCAAGCCATTACACTGAGATTTCACACGGCTTTATCACAAAGCAGACTTCTTCCTTCCCCACAAGCTTCTTCCCTGCAAGATCTCCATTTTACTCCTCTGTCTAAAAAACATGCTTCAAGGATTAAGATACACAGTTCCTCACCTCCACCAACACAGGCCAAGGAACTAAAAACCCCTTAGTTTAACTTTGATTCCACATATGGTTCAGCATAAGATATCTTCGCCTGATTTGTTAAATCAAAACAGGTCTGGAATATTTGCAGGGACTATCTTCCAGTCCTGTCTTTGGAAAAGTTGCTGAGGAATATTAGAAACACATTCAGGTGTGCAGTGTATGCTAAACCAGGGGCCAAATCTTTAACGTGAGAAGAGGTAACACTGCCAACTTCAAAAAGTAAAGGAGAACATGAAAAACAAAGCACATGCTACCAACTACTCCTTTTGGTTTTCTTTTTAAATAGAAGACATTGCTTATGAACAATGTAGTTTGGGGGTTAACTATAGACAATAAAGAGACTCAACACCGAGTATAGCATTTCATTCTCTGAAACAAAAGATTTCTCTAGGACAACTGGATAAACCAGATCCAAGGATGCAGAGAGGGCACACCTGGAGTTTCAGACAATGTAAGTGGAAGGCAATAAGGTAAGATGTTCCCCCTCCCAATACTGGCTACTACATGTGTGGCCCAGTAGGTTTTTTTAGTGCTGTCTTGCAGCAGTAGCCCTGGAGCTTACCTCCGGCATGTCAGGAAGATGAGGACTAGACAAAGGGCAGTGTGCCTGAGCATCATCACCTCCTTGAACATTACATGAGCTCTACAGCTTCTCAGTCCTTGTCTATTTCTTGCTTTGAGAGCATTCCCTCATTGCCTTCAGAGAAATTTTGCCCTCTACACACCCACTATAATAATATTAAACACAGTAATAGCACTAAGAAACAGCAGCCATGCTCGTCACAAGTTCTGTACAAAACTTGACCATATTGATCCAATGATCCTCTGAGCCAATCACATAAATACACAAATAGAGATCTGCACAAACCTGCGTTCTGACGTACTGCAATAATTACTTCATTGTCAAGAGAGCCAGAAGCATGAGCACAGTATCTTTTTTGGGTTTTCCCATATGACCCATAGAGCCCTTGAATTAGGTTTCTTAGTGGTTTGGATTACTGCAACCCTTCTGCTTCAGAGCACAACTGATACTTTCCAAACATCACCTGCTTCAACACACCTAAGACTCATTATCCTGTAAAGCAGTAAGTTAACAAAAGCATTATTTTTTTACTCGACATGAGGTTATTATCAACACCTGAAAATGCACTGACCCACAATACACCACCACTTCTTATCCTTACCGTGTTTTCCAATTTCCAGTTTTCTTCTTTCAGAAGAAAAGAAGCACTTTCACTGTGATTGAAGAAGGAAAATTGGTAATGCTGAAACCCTCTTCCTGTGACTGACTTGAGCTTGGGTATGTAAAAGGAGAACCACAGATATTAAAGTTCTAGAAAAATTGTAAGTGGCAATTAGCAAGTCAGTATTAAGAGGTGACATCCATCATCATTCCAATTAGGCTACAAATAATGCAAACCACATTTTCCCTTCTATAAAAAGCTATAGCTGCACAAGATCAAGTGAGCTTCTTCGCAACTGTTTTGAAAAACAGTGGTAAAGCAAGATTTTATTGTCAATAGCACTCATAATAACTTTCCTACAACATAATAAAACATGGGCAATTGCCAAAATTATTATTAACACTTCCACAGGGTAGCAAGGAAATACATAATGCTGATGTCAATGGGAAGTCAAGAGAAAAAAAATATGGTGCTAAAGAATCACTTTTACAAAATGTACAACTCAGAAAATACTGACATTTATAATTCACAGTTATTTAGTGTTTTCCATAACAAAGCACCCAATGAACCACTACGTACTATAAACACTGCATCCAAAACTAGAACGAATTCAAGGTCAGGTCTCAGCTGTTCTGGCCAGACCCAGAGGTAGAGAGGAAAGTGAGTGACAACATCCCCTCCAAATAGGGAGAACAGTTTATTTAAAGAAGGAATTTGTTCAAGCTACTGTGATTAAAATCCCTGTTGTGGCTACAAGGTGTTTATAAAGCTACTAGAAGCCACATAAACATGAAAAGCCAAGTTAAAACCAGTATACTGGGTTCTTTCAGACTCTCACTAAGTCACCATTAGTTGCTAAAGAATCTCTCTAGTTTGAAATCCTCTAGATCAACTAATGATGAAACCCGTAACAGAAGCTTATCTTTTGAGAACCAGGCTACAAATGCCTTTTTACTCACTCTCCCATGCAACGCTTTCGTATTTTGCTATAGTCACAATGGGTTACAGACACAGGCATGATAAGGTTTTTAAGTAAATAGCATTATCTTTATCAGACCAAGTGATATAACTTGCAGGACAATGTAGTCTTTTGTGCACAGGAGACTTTTGTAAACCAGGGATAGGAACTCTTCTCTTGTACATTCTTCATGCATTCTTCAAATCTGTAAAATATCTGTACTTCTAAAGAGTTCAAAGAAGTCCAGTCTATGTCCCAAGTCTTGCATTCTGCCTCGACAGAAAAAGATCTGTACTCCCTTTCAGTTATCAGTACAGCCCAGTTGCCATTTCCAAATGTTCCACAATATGAATTTCTTGTCTTTAAACCTGCCAAGCCTAGTAACAGCTTCCTCAGGGCCCAGGATCACTGCCATAAAGCCCAAGTGGCACAGGACATCTAATGCTAAATTCTATAGATTTGTGTTCAGAAGCACTGGGAGAAACTGAGAATCCAGCTCCACCTTGCATCCTGCTCAGAAGAAATGCATGTCTTTCCACTTCCCAATTAGGAAAACCAGAAATCTGTGGCCCAAGCGGAAAAATCTAGCATAGAAATACCTAACTGTGAACACTACTTAAAAAGAGAAACTCTCTAAGTCAGTAGCACTGTAAGTCAGAGAAGTGTAGGAAATCACATGGGGAGATTAACCAGAGAGACCACTCTTTCCTAACACCTTTCCTACCTCTGTCTGTTGTCTTGTGCCTTTTTAAATGAGAACACAATTTTTTCTGTTATGAGATTACGGCCAATACAGAGAACAATTTACACTAGATACTCAAAGGTTAGAATAAAAGCAGCCAGAAAAATAGTCAGTACAAAAAGATGGAGTAAAGACAGCTTTCATTGACACTTCCTGCACATTATTACTCTCTACACATCTGAAAACAGCTCAGTAGGATGTGGGGAGATTTTTTATTTTGTATGTCAAAGGTCTTGAACAATATCTTCACTCTTGGCCTCTAAAGCATATGCCTTTACAAGAAATAATTACTGTAAGAATCTGATATTCATAAGCAGTAGGTAGACTCACATTTTCAAAAATTATGCAAGGGGTGAAGTTGACCCATAAAGAAAAGAAATACTGAAAAAGTTTGATAAGAAAACTGTTACATACTTTTTAGTTCATTTATTGCACTGGAAGACTGGGGAAAAAAGTTTAGCTATATGTACTGTTTCTCCTAACACCAGCATGCTCGCTGGGTTTCTTTGGCAAGTTCCTGAAAAAGATTTGGTAAAAAGAAGCAGGTGACCTAAGTGCACATTTTGTTGCTTTAACAGTAGCAGATATTTATACTTTATACCATTTACCACTCTCATTGTGAAATAAGACTTTGAAACAAGGTGAAATCTAAATAGCATTCCTGAGGAATGATAAATTGCAGTTGAAACCTATGGTGTTAAATGGAGAGGGGAGCATTCAATATATTCTTGATCATAGCTGGAAATGTCAGAGAATAAAAAAGACAAAAAGTGTTCAAAGTACATAAACATATACCTTTGCATGTGGTACCTCTTTATTCTTATGATGAATCATACTGTTTTTTTTTATACTGAATCAAGCTTCTGTGTGCAGTCTAGTTGGACAGCATGCTCTCCGGTAACGTAGTGATACATAGTGAGTTCTGTTTACATAAACAGAACTCAAAGACAAATCAGGTAAAAAGTAATGTCCTCAGATAATACTGTATGACTTTAAAGTGTGAGGGGGGTGGGGTGCGGGTGCGGTGCATGTAAATGTATATGGATTTGTTTTATTTGTTAGGAAAAAAATGGGCAAATATTGGGTGATCAAATATAAATAACATACTCTGACTTCCAAATGAGTATCAATGCCCAGATTCTAAAAATATATAATGGTGTCTACAGCACATCTGTACATAGACATGAATTTATATAAATGGATACAATTTTCACAATTTTTCTATGTCAAATTCTGATAGAAAATTCATATTTCATTTCAAAATGTGGTGGGTTTAGACATTTTTGGGGTTTCTTTTGGCTATATGCAAATATACTCCAAAACATCAAGACATGAGGCAGTACTAACCCAGTATAGAACTAGCAAATATATTCAGCACTGTGGATGCTTTGACAGTCTTGGTGAACTATGTGCAGTATTCACTTTTATTTCATAAACCCCTTTTATAACTTCTTGAGAAAAATTATATTGAATTACAGCTCCATGCAGAAGATACCACTGGTGGCAATGACATAAATATTTTTGTTGCCTGCTATAAGCATACTAAACAAAATCAATTAAATATTTCAGGGTTGCTATTTATTTGCAAACAAATAGGGGGATCACTTCAAAATAACAGACAATAAGCTACTGTTTTCTATTCTAAAAATCATTATGATCGTAAAGGAGAAAATGAGACAGTCATGTTTTGTATTGCAGCTAAAAGAAATAATGAGTTATTTTACTTTGAATGGAAAGGATTTAAAATCAAGTGTTAGAAGCAGTATAAAATACCATCCTCTAACAGATACCAAAACCATTTCTGTATGTTCCTAGCAAATCTTCCTGTTATAAACAAAGAAGGTTCCTGATGACCTTGAAAGACTGGTCAATATCAGGCACAGCAGAAAAACTTTTCTTCTTTACCAAAAAGAAGGAAATTTTCAAGGTACAGAGGTCATTGTTCTACCACTGAACACTTAATAACAACACACCGATTAGAAAAACATCATCATAAACCTGGTTTGGTTTTCAGTATACATACTGCACTCTATTATGCAAAACACGTAGGAATAATGTGAGGACCATCTCTAACTACACAAAATAATTTGATTCACATGCAGGAGAACGTTGGGTTTTGCATAAGGCCAGACCAAGGTCATATTGCAACAATGCATTTGTTTTGTCTTGGAGTATGAAAGAAGGTATTTTTAGCTTAAGCAACTTGGCTTGAACTTTTTTCCCCTCACTCAGCTCAATTCCATGCAGAGCTATTTGTGCTCAAAAATAACTGTTTCATATTCTGGGAAGCTATTTTCAGGGTGTATTGTTTCACTATTCAACCATACTGTTGAAATGTAGGAAGTTTAGCAGAGAAAATGGGAAACCGAGGCTGGAGGGAAGGTGGAAGAGGGATGCTAGTATTTCAAACTAAATCTGCCATGATTCTTCACATCCATACTCCTGGCATACAGTAAAGTTGAGTCCACACCTTCTCTTAGCCACATGAAGTATTGCTGCCTCTGCTATTGCTTACCATACCCTCCAAGATATTCTACTACAGCTGATCATGTAAATGCTCCTGAGCCTGGATTTTGTCAAAGTGATACAGGATGAAGAAATCCGTCCATGAGAACTGCTCATGCATACCCAGGTCAGGCTTGGGATGCAACAACCACTGGCAGAGCTGAGGGAGGGCAAACCTCTTTGAGGAGCAAAGACCGCTGGGCAGTCATGACCAGCAGTGGAGTTGTGGTCCCCTCTGTCATTGTAGGGGACTCATCCTTACTGACTCTTCGTTCTGAAGCCTTTTTCCAGGTGCTTTGAGAAGGGATTAGCTTAGTTTTGCCCATGAGCAATTTCAAAATATTATTGGAATGTGTTTCAGAAAGAATAAAGGATGAGTTACTGGTGATTTCTCATCAGCCTCTGCCTTCTGGAAGTCCAGATCAAGGTTCTGTTCTGATTTGCAATATGCTTGTCAAATGCAGGGCATTATTTTTACCTCTCATGATCTCCAGAAAGAAGAATTAAGCACCAAAACAAGTGCAGTATTTACACTAATCTAAGACTTCTGAGATTCAGGCGAAGTCTCTTCAGCTTGAAGTAAATTCAAAAAACCCATCTGGGTTCCCAAGATAGCAAAATAATGCTGCAGAGACTGCATAAAGAGGTTGATTGTGCTCTATACAAAAATATAATACTTGTTTTGTTCCTTACAAAAAAACCCTCACAACATAACACTTGTGAGCTTTTAGGTATTCTTAGTATAATTCAATTACTAAAAGTGTAGTGCTATAAATAAATTAAAATCATTTAAATGCCGATATTATAAAGTATGTTTCCCTGAAAGGAAGCAGCAACAAGAAGAGCAACTGAATCTTTTCCATTCATCAGCTTGTATTACAACCTGTAGTAACAGTATCCTCTTCCATTTCAGCCCAAGTGTTTGTACAGCATGTGTCTGCAGGTACCTCTGGAATACAGCAGGCCTTGGAATTGAGAAGAGTGCACAAGCTTAGGACAGGAACTGCACAACACTGTGTCAAATTGAAATATTTAAGCAGACAAAATGGTTGCCTTAACCCACTGAAATTAAAAGAAGATTCTGCTGAAGCTGTTAGCACTGTCATTGCAGATAATGTACTTGTGATATTTAACAATCACAAATGGCCCAGCCCTTTTAATAGCTCTAATCCCTAATGTACAAAACCAAAAAGAAACCTCACTGCTTATCAACATTAATGTAATTTGCTCACTATCATTCCTCTCTCCTTAAGTCATCTATATTTAAAATGCAAGTCTGAATCTTTTTCAAAAAGTATCCTGATCTTTTTTCTGAAGTTCAGATATTGACTGAATCTAATCTAATTGTGACATCTCAAAATGTGGTTATGCAGAACATGGGGAATACTTACACCACAAATATCATTAAAAAGATGGCAATACTCATAGTCATCAGCTTGCTATTTGTCTGAGCAAACAAAAAACTTGCTTACAATACTCAAAGACATCCTTGTCTTCCACAATTTACTCCCAGGCTGGGATACAGCAGAGGAGCCTGCTAAAACTTAGAAATGCTAGAATTAAAAAGACAGCCAAGATTCCTTTATGTGAAAAAATCCATTAATATAGCAGAAGGTATGAGTATGGGCCTTTGCTAGGAAGAAGTCACCTGCTCATCATATTTGTAAAGTAATTAAAGTATAAGAAATGGACTCTTAGCTTGACACCACTTTGATGCATTGGTCTGTCTTTTCTGTTAGCAAGGCCACAAGTATCATCAGAGGGTTCCCCGATTCCCCAAAAGCTTCCCACAGCTATGGCCAAACCCAACCCAAATCCTGCTATTATAGAATACACTGCAGTACAGTGAAATTGTTGTGGATTATAGCATACTGTGGAAGGGAGTTTTGATTTATTCCCCTTGGCCATTTGCTCCTAGAACATCCTCATTCTAGAATAGGCAGAACCTCCCTGTTTTGCTTTGACAAAACTATTGAAGATTTGCTGCTGTGTCTCTTGCTACCAGCCATTCCCAAGTAACATTTTTTGTGAATGTTTTAGAACATTGTACTTAAATATTCACTGACATTTGCTTTGAAATTGTAGGTATTCTTTCAGCTATCCTATTAATGCAGTGCCTAATACACAAGGGAAATTAAGCTTCTGAGGCTTTTTTAATTGTCAAGTGTAAATACATAAATGCAAATTTTACCACCACTCTTTAAAGTGGCAAATTTTTTTTAGTCTGGGTTGGATTACAAACTGATTTCCAAGAGAATAATTCTACTGCTTTAAAAATCACAGGTCCCATCATGTAGCTGGTAAAGAAAATGCTCTTCCATTCTTGTTGTTTCACTGTTTCCAGCTATTACCTCATAGGTTTCATCTCAATTTGAACAGATGAGGAATCACCCAGTTCTTCTAATCGACAATGGCTGCTATAGCACAGGCACATTGTAGTCACTGGTTAAGACAGTAGTGCTAAATATTTAATGCACCTTTACTATTGAACACATATTTTTGCCCCAAGCGTCCAACACTACTAGGAGAATCATTCTATGGAGTGAAACAGTATTGAGTACACTTTTCAAAATGCTATATAGGCAAAGTAGTATTTGTTTTAAAAAAACTGAATAAAACTACTTTGGCAAGTCATGGTAGTTTTCCTTGTGTTCCTTAGCATTATTAGTAGTTCTGCTTTGATTTGCTCTCATTTCCCTTTATACTTGGGGTTTGTGTTTGTGCAGCTGTTTACCCCAAAATTTTTTTTTTAAAAAAATTGTTTGTGCTTATGTGGGTACCTCCCCAAATTCTCAGAGGCTCCTCAGCATCCCTGAGTTTTACTGCCCTGCCTCAGTGTGCTCTTTTTTCCTAGATCTAGGTCTGTTAGAGAAGTGCTAACTAAAAAGTATTTGCAAGGTTGATGACTCCTCTGAGCAGGGTCCTCCATACTGTTTACAACATGCTTCCCAGGCCGACCTGGGGCAGGCTGGTCTGGTGTACTGGAATGGGCTGTTAAGTTCACAGAGATATCAGCCTTTCTCCCCAGTTAGGGATTGCACACGTTTCCTTCCTGGCTTTACTGTGTATCTTTAGCTTTCAGGGGTAACGCCAAACATCATGCCTTCAAAAAACTGGCTTGCGAACATCACCTTTGTTAGCTTTATGCTATTCCAACTTCATGCATTTATTGGTTTATAAAATGAGGTTGATGTCAAGGCCTACTTAGGCTCTGCAGGCTTTTGTGCAATCACTGGTATATTCTCAGCTTTACATGATAGCACGCTTTTGAAAGATTATCTGCTCAGCTAATTTCCCTTACTCTACTTATGGCAAAGTACTGTTCTACACAAAATCAACTTCAATCGACACAATAGCTTTTAGGTAGACATATAATACAAGGAAATATATAACTTGTACCCTTTTTGCCAACACTTTCTCCTCTTAATGAAATAAAAATATGCTAGAAAAAACCTGTATAAAAAATCTGCCTTAGAAAAAATCAAGCTACACACTGGAAACAAATCCTTGATTTACATATACTGAAAGAATATTTTTCAAAGGCATTCAGGATTCAGGACACTGCACCATGAACATTAAAAGACAGAAGATAGTGATAGTAAAGAAGGTGACATGCTCATGAGCTAACCCTGAACAGCGGCATACAATTCATACTCAAATATCATGAAAGTCTAGGTATTTCTTGTTGTATGATTCTCTAATTACTATGGAATTTTCTAGTAGAAAAGTACACACTTCTCAGGTTTCTTATAGCAAAAACAAGAATAATCCACCTATCCATGGAGTGGTTGAATGAGATACAGGACATCAGTTCTATTAAAATGTTAATTTATCAATTATGTATACAACAGAAGAAAGGACAAATACACATTTAAAATTTGATTACTGTTTTATCCACTCTGAGCAGAGCTGGCTGCAAAATCCCCTGCTATGCTTCAATTTAAAAGAAAATGTTTTAGAACTTACAATGGATTTGCTATGGTAGGCTACTGAATCTTAAATCTGAATGTAAATATTTCTATTTTAAAATATGTGAACCAGCACAAAAGGTGGCTAATACCCTAGTTTAATTCATTCATTCCAAAAGGTAAAGTTGTCACATCAATTCAGAAGCCTTCTGAGGCAAGGAGTGACAGCTATTGTTGATTTTGTAAACCTGCATTAATCAGCTGTTTACAAATGGGACATACTTCCAGAAACACACAGTCTGGGAATGACTGATTTATCAACTTGTACTCAAAACTTCTGGCCCAGTGCTATGGCTTAGCATTTAATTAAACACGTATACAAAATTATTAATTAGCTGAACACATCTCACTAGGCAGCCCTCTTAATGCCTTCTGTTTGAGAGTCTTGAACTGAAGGCCAGTAGTAACTACAAGAAAAATCACCAGCAAGTTTACTAGCTCAAAGGTGTTCAGCCATTTATCCAAGTTACCTTCAGAGAGTGGGTCTCTGCTGACCCTGCGCTGTTAGGCAACTTTCTCTGTGCAGGCATCTGTGCCACAGCCATCTCCAAAATCTCTCCAGTTACCACATCATTGCCACTGGCTTTGCTTGACCTTCAGAAGGAATCCAGCCACTCCTGGATCATTCAGCTGTCTAAAGCCAAGCTGATGGTTCCATACAGATGATTAGGGCAGAAATGTTATCCAAAGATGGCCTAGCCAGAGGTTAACACTGAAACCCCTCACAGCTGCATCAGCAATATGCAGGTTCACCATCACCTGGTGGTGCTAAGTCCTAGTGACGCACACAGAGCGAGTGGTCTAACCCCAGGTGTCAAAGGACATCTGGTCCCTTCTTTTCCTCAGGCTTTTTAATGTAGCTGAAAGGGTTGGCACATTTTCTGATCCTTTAATAGTCCCAAAGTAGAGCAGTATCACTCTGCTTTCTTGCCAACGTTCAGAGTTGAAAACTCTTAAATTCCAACTGTTTAGGTAAGTTTAACTACATTTTTATGGTCTCTCTGCTATCCTCTGTACTTCACGTACTTTTTACACACCATAAATTCACTCAGCATTAACACTAATGACATCTAGTCTTGGTTTCATAATCTCTGACAAACAGTCTTAGCATGATTTTCTAAAACATACCTTCTGAATCTTCACATAAGGGACGCCTGCTAATGATGAACATTTCTCATGTTAATAGGGACAAGTGCTACTACTCTGTCAACAGACTGCTGGCTTTTCTGACTTTATTTGCCACACTGGTCATACGAAACAGAACCTCAGTCCTGTAACTCCACAGTCTAAGCGCTCTCGGTTGAGCTAACACCTCTTGTATTTGCTGTGTTGTTTCAACAGAGGCTAATGTACTGTTCAGAGGGATACATACATCTTCCTTGAAAAAGATAAAATATTCTAGCAATTTTCTTGCACTTCCATACACCACCCGTTGCTTTTCATATAACTAGCAATCCGACTAGAACATTTTGATTTACTTATTACTCTCAGGCTCTTTGGTGGACAGCAAAGGTTTTGCAAGACAAAGGAAAACTTAAGACCACCATCACTCTCCTAGTCACATAAGACAGATCATTGAGTATCATTTATAAATAAACAATTGCCAAGAATAAATCAACTTTGGAACAATCATTTCATTCATTGCACACCAAAAAGATCAAATATATAAAAATTACACAAACAAGTAAGCAAATAAATAGTGAGTAGCAACACAAGCATCAGACCAACATTTCTTAAACCGGACATAAAATAAAATTATTTGAAAATCAAGAAAAACATAAGCAGAAGCCTAAGTAACTTGAAACTTGATTTGTGCATGACACTGAGTATTCAGCGTGGCATTTTAAGCATTGAAAGGAATACAATTCTTTTTAGAATGGGGGGCTACTGAAGTTCAAATAACTAATTGATTTAGAATTTATAACAGTGATTAGCCAAGTAAAATCTTCCACCTTAGACCCGTGTCCACATTTCATGGGTTCTTGACATTTGAGTCTTAATGACGTACCTTATCTGCACGATGGAATGGAGTGGGAGCCCAAAGAACAAAATTTGGGTTTATGCCTTTAATACCCAAGGTATTCCAAATCACTTTGGAAAATAATTAATCACATACCAGTGCTGCAGTGATCATTGGTAACTATAAAAGTGATTACATGCCCAGCAGGAGTTCTCAAACATTGTTAAAGTGTAAATAAATAGGACAAAATATTACTATGTATTTCTGGCATTTGGGGTACCTGACATCTAATCAGCACGTTTTATTTTTGACAAATCTCTCTCAATGGCATTGTCTATAATGTTATTTCAGCTGCTTTTTCTCTTCCTATTTGTATTGTCCAGTCATGCATATGCATTTACCCTCATGTGAGTGTTAGTCATCTAGTGATGTCCCTCATTACTCTTCCCCAAGACACAAATCACCTTTATTACTTCTCCAGTTTTCATCAGATTCCATCCATTACTTCTGACTGGATCTGCCCCTGGTGTTTTCCTCAGCGCTTCACAGTAGATGGTTTTCCATTTGCTCTCTAAATGACCTTGCCATTTGGAAGCACTTTACAAATCTAGTATCTATGCTACCTGTAACCTCAGATTGATCAATAGAGTCTGGTGGGGTGTAGAGTGAACCTTTTCATTTCAAGCCTATTAATTAACATTCGGGATAATCTATTCTTCTTATACAATGATTCTTAACACTTTCCAAGACAGTGCTCTTCAGATTACCTCCTTTCCCTGTGATTTTTTTAGTCTCTACTTTCTTCTATAGCTTTGCTGTACATTCTGCATTTCCAGAATAAATAGCATGCTTACATTTTCCCCTCTGTGCAAGCCTACATCATGCATACCTGATCAAAGCCTGTTGGTTTTTTCACTTTTAGTTATGCTATGTTTTAGCTAATGCATATGACTAAAACTGATCCCCAAACCATTCCCAGTATCTCAGACCTGTGTCACCATACTTTGCAAGATCCCTCAGGACTGAAGTTAATGAAGTTAATGAGCAATAGGCAGCATAGACATATACAAATCCTGACTGGCTAGCTGGCCAGAACCTATATATATCCCTTCAGGTTGTCAATGTAATTTTCTAGGGTTTCTATAGAACGTAAGCGTCGGTGAGCCATCAGCCTATTGCTGCAGTCAGTCAATAGACTGCAAAGCTACTTGGTGCTGGCAGAAAGGGATAGACAGCCAGACATGGAAACACATGCTCACAAAGCACTGTCACTGAAAAGCTATTTCCTTAAGAAACCAGGCTAGAATCTCCCTTTTGTTTCAGCTTTTTGAATACTAAAAGTCACTGTATTCTTCTGTGACCCTGTTACATAAATCTAGCAATGGAAACTTGTAGTCATCAGGATTCAAGCTGACCAGGATAGCATTCACATCAGCATAAGGCTGAAAATTGGTTTTAATTGATGTAGCCTGGAACGGGACTGACCTCATAACTGATTTTTTCCAGTTCTAACCCTGATGTATAATCTCCCCTCCTCAGAGTGTCTTGAAGAAGAGAGTTTCCTGACCATCCACCTTCATAAACCCTTGGCTATGAAGATGCCTCAATGAAGCAACAAAGTTCCACTGCACTGAATAAGTGAGTTTTTCACTTGGGTTTTGTTTTGTGGGTGTGTTTGTTTTGTGGTTTAAATTTTCTCGTAATTTTTGTAGTTAAGGCTTGTAGGAGGCCTCTTTCAATTCCAGAGCTTTAACTGATTTTGTTGAGCATTTACAGAGTATAACATTGTTTACCTTTTATTACATTTTGCGTTCTTTCCTATAGTGTTTGAACCACTCTTACAAGGATGAATTATCTCTTCTTCCAGTTGTCATACATTATTTATTCTATCATCATACACACTTTGTTTTATTTTCTGTTTTAGCTTGGCCACAGTAATTTCATTTACCCAATGAAAGATTATGTCTTTGCATATGCCTCTTTTCTCATTTTGTGCAGGACAACCCCGGGTTCACTAATTCTGCACTGGCAGTTCTTCACCATTCCTTCCCAACTTATTCTCCTGTGTTATATTCACAGATCACCTTGACAGCTTCGAATTTGATTTTCTCCAAAGCAGCACCATAATCCAGTGGTGTGGCACTCCCTAGCCAGCTGTGGGAGGGAAAAGAGTGGCATTTCACTAGGACCTAACAAAATGATCACTGGCCCATAACTAGGCAGCTTCTGGGTAATACCAGGATTTAAGGGAATAATAATTACTGTAATAACAACAGCTACTATCACCGGCCTTCTTTAAAATGCTGTCTCAGGCTAAGGACTAAACAGCTGTTAGACCAAGGTATGCCAGAAGGAAAAGACCCTCATTTCTATTTAGAGATATGCGTGGGGTTTATGGCGTATCCACATCACGAAACAAATTCACAAAACAAATCACCTTTTTGCAGAGAACATACACACATGATAGAAGAGCTACTAAGAGCCCAGATGAAGGATGTTTTCATTACATTATGAGACCATTCTTGTGAAGTCTCTACTTCCATAAAGAAGAGTTAAACTTTATTGTTCAAGGGTAAAGTAACTGATGGTCTAACATTTGCAGCATTAGGATACATTAGCTACATCTTTTAGATGTTTCCTGATTTTATTAAGTTTTATTACCAGACTGTGATAAAAGTTAGCAAAGCAGTAATTTTGGTGATCTACGATACGTAACAAAATGAGAAGAAAATCATGTTAAAACAACTTTAAAACAGAGAGTCATTCTTAACTGCAGAGCGTGGGAAGCTGCAAGCAATATTCTCATTAACAGTAAATACAGCAGGTTTTTTTTAAAATCCCTACATATTTGCTAAAACAGACTCAGTGAGATTTCCTTGCATTAAGGAGGACCATAAAAGTTCAAGTTCTTTTTTCCTCCTTACTTTCCTGGGCTTACCTGCTGTTGCTTACTTTTATGATTTTAACACCATTAACAAAAGCCCTATTTTAAATTTCACATGCCATGTATACAAATCTGTGTACATCATGACTAGCAGTGAAGAGTTTATTAGCTGACAGAAGAGTATTTAGGAATATGTCCTGTGCCAGATCATTTATAAGACTGCTTTACAAAACTGACTGGTGAGTAATTTTAGAAGCTGAACAGAAGTTCCTCAACTACAGAAATTCTGAAGTGCACAGAACATTCACTGTTTTAAATTATATTATGTTCAGACAAAAAGCAAAATTAAGGTGACCTCTTGAAAGAAGTTAAAGGCTTTTTCTTTCAAATCTTTAACTCCTGGTGACTAATCACTGCAGTGTTTGCAGCATACTAAACATCACCAAAATGGCCAATTCTGTTCTACAAACAACATTTACCATTGGCATTTTCTTTTTCCTGTGATACCTACAGTGTCATGCGCATTCTTTTCATTTCCAATACCATAGCTACAAGCTAATACATAGGGATTATATTTTTACAAGTCTGAATGACACCAGAATCCTTCCAGTAGGCAATATTGAAATTTTGTTAACAAGGAAAAGAGGCTAATAGTCACAAAGTAAGGGGAAATCACCAGGTTGGGGAGGCGGGGGCAGGTGTGGGAGATGAGAGGTACGCTTTTGCATGAATGGACTGATACGGGGGCCGTGCTGCTGTCTCACAATGATTCATAGGTTCCTTAAGTAGACACCAATGCAATTCAGCATTTGTCATAGCAATTCAGATGGGAAGTCCCAAGCACAGTAATTTTGGGGTGGGTGGCGTTTGGCTGTTTCATTACCAGAGCACGGAACAGCATGAGAGTGACCACATCCCTTAGAGGCTATGAGGGTGGCACTCTGTAACCCTCACAGAGGCAGGCTTCATTACTGAGGGTCCAGTCACAGTCAGGCAGAGAATTAGCAACTTGACCTCACGTATGTGTTTATTCACTTGAAGACAATGTATCCCCTTTTTTTCTCCCCGTTTTGAAATTATCTTAGCTTTGACATCACAAGAAAGAAGAAAAGTTCTGAATATTTAAATGCCTCATTCCAACAAGGCCCCCAAGTCCTTCATACTCCTCACTTCACTCAGGCACTTTTGAAAAAATCTTTTAGCAGCAGACTGAAACAATGATTTGCCAGCATGCCTCTGCTTTTCTTTGTTTTAATGTACAGCCATGCTTAGCACATATATTCAGCGTCACTCTTCATAAAGAAAGAACATCATCTCTGTCAGAAGCCAGAACAGCTACACAAATTAAATTCCAATTGTAAGTGAGACTGCTGAGCCTTTGACTTCATGCTTGCCTTCCGAAGAGCAGCAACTTCCATACTAAATGAATTTCCTGATAAAACCCTGATCAGCACACAATCATTGCAGATCTGACTCCTGACAAGTATTTTATCTGACAACAGAAGATGACAAAAAGTCCCTAAGCATCATAACAAGCCATCTGTCACTATACACTGTTTCAGACAATTAGTTATCATGTAACATTCATGCTAATTTCCAGCATTTAATTCCTAAATAAATATTCTGACAGTTCTTCTTCCATTTTATTCATGGGTGAATAAGGTTAATAACTTTTGAAGACAAAAACTAACTTCACTGTTTAATTTTCTATATATTCATTGACACATGTCTTTTAGTCTAATACCTAGGGCTTGTGTAATACTTAGAGCCAAAAATCCCTTATTAGCTGGAACGGTCCTGAGGCTTCAGAATGAGTAACTTGAGAATGAGTCTTGCTTTGTTTTCAAACTACTTTGTAAAAATTCAAAGGCTGGATTTAATTAAAATGCAGAGGCTTTTCCAAAATTCCTCATAGTTCTTATTGCCAACCTACCCCATGCATATAAATTCTTGAAAAATTAACTCCATCTCCCTAGCAACATTTTAGGGAAAAATACTTTGTGATTTAATTAGTAAGGGTGGTAAACCTAATAAGCAAATTTCTGGAAATTAATTTTAATTTTTATTATATACTGTACTCATTCTCCTCTGAGTTTGCTAGCTTTGTCTGTAGCCATACACAAAAATAAAGCCGTAGTTCTGGAAGCTACCAATACAAGCCTGCATAAACACAGCCCAAGTTTAGCTATGTTATATTGCTTATGGACAGGAAGACGAAGTACAATTCTTTTGCTTGCATCTCACTCAGCTTTTAGATCAGTAAAAATCTTTTTTAATGAAGAATATTGAGCAGTTATTGAGTAAATTCCTACCTAGGAATCCAAGGATCAAGGTATTCTTTGTGCAAGATAAAATGCTTTAATAAATCTAAACATTCTTCACGATCCACTCCACAATTACATCACTACAGATAAGTGGCCAAAATTAAAAGAACAAGGCCTGTGCCATAAGCTAACTCCAACTTAAATGATACAAAAATTACCTTTGCTTTCAGTTAAATCACAGAGCTTTTATCACCCCCAATTTCTCAGAGATCTCTTCGTAGCTGTAGTAATTTTCCTCAAGAAAACTTATGTATAAAACCACAATCTTAAGTAAGCAGAACAAGACTAAGGAGTGCCCTCAGCACCACTGCCCCACATAATCGAAACAAGATAGTTTTCCAATACAAAGAAAGTCTCTGTGCCACCGTACCAGTCCTCCACTAGCACACATACAGTATTATTCCAATGGGAAAACTTGCACAACTAATTTAGGTATTACCCTTTCCAGTTCTCCTCCAAACGTCTCTTGGACTCAAGGATCCTCCAGACAGCACACCACCATGGTAGAGAAACCTAGCCCATCCCTGCGAAGAGCAACTCCACAGGCTACACATGCCTCTTCAAAAACACAACTGCCTTCCAGTGCCTGCACCTCCAAACACTGGGCATCTGAAATATAAGTAAACCTGCATGTGATGCTTCTCCTCAGTGTTTAAAACCAAAAGGAAATTGAACAAGCTCTTCTATGTTATGTCATTAAGATACTTGCTGCTTTGATTTTCAGAGGCTTCTCTTTTTTTCACTTCATTTCTAATCTTGCAATGTGGAACTTTCACATTTTGTGGTCATGAATTTCTTTTAAGGCTATTGGTTACAGTTCCCTTTCATCCCCAGTGCGGAACAGTTGTTCACACACCCTGAAAAATTTATGCTACCTGCAATGTCAGTGATTCAGAGCTTTTTTAACATGAACATAGACACAACAGCACTCTCACCTGTTATGCATTAAAAAAAAAATTCTCTTGCTCTTCTGAAAGGTTTTTGGTGCATCAAAATGAAGAGGTTCATCCGGAGCAAACTGACTGAAGTCCAAATCAGTAGCATTTCCTTGTTCAAGGAAAAATTGCATGTACTTTCCCTATTTCAGCAAGTAAAGGTGAGGCGAGAGAATACAAATCTAGGAAACCTTACCCCCAAAATGCACCATCTGTTTTTCTGGGCTCAGAAAAACATTCTCAGCCCTGTTCTAACTCCTTAAAATGAGAGCTGAGATTGTAAAGGAGTGATAGATGAAAGGTGGGGAAGACTACAGAGGTCCAGAAACCAGGGGATTACAGTAATAATTCAAGGTTACAGAGCGCTTTGCATCCAGGCCCCTCCAACCTGAACAGCTTTTCTGAGAGGTGATCTGGAACACCTGCCATAGGAAGCTCTATATTTCTTGAGTGATGCCAGTGAAGAAAAAGACAACTTCAGGGAATTATGTGCAAGAATTTAGACAGATTTCAGCTCATTTACAAGTTTGGCTGACTAACTCTGTGCTCTTTTTGAGCAGCGGACAAGTGACTTTCCCTTTCCTATCCCAAGCAAGCTAAGATAACAAACAATTGCTCTTACTGCAGCAAAATGAAATGCAGGGCTTCGGGAATGATTTTTTGGTTTCTTTCTTTAAGAAAAGGCAGAGCTCCACTTACATGCATTTGTCTCTCTCTCAGCAGCCTGCACTAGCTATTGCACTGTGCATAAAAAAAATAAAATAAAAAATCCAACCAGTAACTTGAACATGTGTTGCAGCACAGACAAACTAGGAGGCTGCAACAAGGCTTTACTGTTGATCAGATTCTATTATCTGTGCTGTATCTCCTTCCTCCAGAGGTCAGACCACACTGCTCCTCCACCATCAACCCCTTCTCCCACACTCCTCAGGGTTATTTAACTACTTAGCCGGAACGAGCTACAGCTGCGCATCATCCATGTCAATCAACCCACTGCCTCTGCGGCAAGGCCACAGCTGCATGTTATCAATGCTAATCAGCCCACTGCCTGCATTCCTCTACAAACATGGGCTTCCCTTTTTTGCAAGCCAGTGCTGCAACCACCAGCACTTTCAAGCCAGCCACTCTGCTAGGAAGGAATCGTACTACATACAAAATTATACCAACAGGAGAAACAATGTTTAGAGCCTTCTCACCATCCTTACCATGTTATAGTGATGACTGTGTTCTTTTTGTCTTCCCTAAACTATACTCGGAGAGTTCCAATTAACCAATTCAGGAAATAGAGATAATAAATAATACCACAGTTTCAGACATATGCAATTCTAAATGACAAGAGAGGGCCAACAGGGGTCCTGTACCCCACACTGTGCTACCCAAGGCAGTACAGCCCACTGCTGCCCAGCACCTCTCTCCTGCCCCATGACCCCAGCCTGGGACAGTACCATCTGCACCAGCACCAGGCCAGAGGCTGCTCATACCCATGCTCTCCACTCTCAGTCACCTCCAACAAAACCCCCAGCCGCAGTGGAAGGGATCTGGGGTGAGGCTAGTGCTCCCATAAGCTGGGATGACTGGACAGAAGATGTGTCTGCAGTGAGCTAATATTCCCCAGAAACCAGTTACTGCTACTTCATCTAGCCCTGCTGTTTCTCAGTAAATCACAGAAACCTTAGCGGTGAAGCAAAAGCTTAGTTCCGATAGTCAACTACTATTTTAACTTCCTTATTTCAAAAGGATGGAGAGGTAACAAGGAGATTGTACTATGACGCAAGCACAGACAAAACAGTAAAATATTTAGAGCCACAAGAGAAGATTGGCGTACAGAATCTGACAAAGAGGACTGTGACTTGTGATGGTTGCTTCTTCACAGTACAGAAATTAGTTCCTCCCATTTGTTAGGATTATCTGACAAAAACTCAACTTGTGCTAGTTCTCAAACAGGAAAAGACACAAACCAGAAAATTACATATTGTATGACCTTACAATCACCTCTATCAACCCTCACAAAGACCACTTTTTTTTTTTTTTGTAATTTTTGCAAGAAGCCAAAATCAACTTAAATTAAAGCCTTACGTCTTTTTAAAAGGCATCTAGTCTTGACTTAGGTGCTTCTATTACCAGAAAACCTGTAGCACCCCAATGTAACTGCTACACAAGTTAATAAGTTTCAATTTGCACCTTTTTTCTGTTTTTATCAGGCCATTTCAATTTCAAGTTATCTTATTTTTTTTAGAGTAAAAAAAAGTTGTCCAGCTCAGTGAGAAACCTTAGGCTTTTGACTATCTTCTCCTTTTTTGTTATAATCATTTGAAAGAGAAGATTTAGAAAGTAAAGAAGCCAAAAGGACAATTCCTACTTTGAGACATAGTTTTACAGGCTGTATTTCATAAGTGAAGCTGTTCCATAGCCTTGTTGAATTTTCCTGCATCTTTTTTAAAACGTAACAACCAAAACGAGGCACAAAATAAGGCTTTTCTTCATAGCAAATTCAGCAGAATAAAGATGAATTAAATAAAGATACTGAATCTCATTGCATCTCTTAAATGAAGTAGTAAAGGGGTTGTCACTCACTTCAAGTTAATCTTAGAGCATCTTTACTACATGCTTTAATTCATACCAACTTTGCTGACTGTTTCCCATGGAAACAAACTCTATTACAAGTAACAATGCCATCAACATCAACCATAGCCACAAAATATTCATGCCTTTAAAAAAAGCACAACTTGTGTCTCCTTAGAATGCAGCAGCATCGTAATCACCATCATGGAAGTCTGTAGCAAAAAGAGGCACTGGGCTTGAGAGGGAGGAAGGTGAGTCATATTTGCTAAGCAGTACAAAAGAAGAGCTTCATCAGCCCCCCCAGTATGCAAACATAATCACCAAAGAACAGTGAGACGAAGAACAGCAGCAGCAATTCAATCTACTGCCTCTCAGTGCCAATTTGATAAATCAAGGATGTTACAACAAGACAGGGAAATGTGGGAGAAGGGTCTGTAGTATCTGAGGAAAAGTTTCAAAAAAAGTTTTATTTTAATTGAATATAATGTATACATAGCAATAAAGCAGGGAAAAAGGATGTCTCCTGATACCGTATGTAAATTCAGACCACTTTGTTTTACCTGTGCTCTGTTGGGTTAACCAGCACAAAGGTTAATTAAGGCACCGGAACACAGGTTAAAACTACAGTTTGTTAACATACAGTGTACATTACTTGGCCTTCACAGGCAATTTTGAAATTGTTAAAGTTTCTGTTGGAGAGAAAGTCTTCCGTTTTCAAAACAGAAGGTAAAAACAGCAAGGAAAGTAAATAGGCATGAAGAAGCCAACAGAGACCACTTAGGAAGCACTTGTAAATCCTCATTATAATCACATATTCTCCTCTTGATCAAACTCATCTCTCCCATCCTTTCCCTTCTTTGCAGTTTTTTGTGTAGTCATGGGATAATTTGATACGAGGAGTTCTCACCTTTTCATGCTGCCAGAGAATTCCACACTTACGGGGCGGAGGGGGGTAACTGAGGAGGAAAAAGGGAAAAATACTGGGAATGAAAGATCATCTTCAGAAACCAGAAAGGTTGGAACTAGCATTAAAAAAAACACTCTGAAAGAACAGCAGGCTTAGGCTGCAGTCACTGCTGCTACAACGCGTGAACTACAGAAAAGAGTCAGTATTTCAAGACCTACACCCAAATGGGTTCTCCCTTGGTGGGCTGTACAGCAATGGGCAGGTGCCCATCTCATTGAGCAAAGGGGGCAAGACTTCAGGAAGTAACAGTGCTGTGTAAGCTTCTTTACTCAACAAACGTATCTAAAAGGAATTACCTTGAGCACACATTTTTTTTTGCAATGTGACCAAATTATCTTGCAACTGAATAAACAGTGGAAAGATGGATAGGAAGTTAAAAAGAAAAAAAACATTAATCACCTTTTTCCGTTAAAATTGACATAAAACTAATTTTGCTGCATTTATATATAAATTTTCAGCACAACTGTATTTATTGTACTGCCATAAGCTGTAGATCACTTAAAACTCACTGACCTTCTTTAAAAGCCTTAAGGACTTCATTACATCCTCTGTGTTGCAATCAAATTTAGCAGCTTATTTGTATCAATGAATATCTAGCTTAGTTAGAAAATCACAGTTCTTGGAGCAATGAACACAATGTATCACTGAAGTAATGAAAACTGGAAAAAGGCTATCCATTTCTTAGTATTATTTTACCTGGAAAACTTCAAGCTGAATGCTACTTGTGTCATTTTAATTTTCTTGCAGGTGTATTTAAAAAAAAATAATAAAAAAAACCCAAACAACAAACCACAAATAAAACAAAACACCCTCCCCTCACACACACTGAAAGTACTTATGGCTTTTGTTCTGTTTTTTGAGGATGGTGTGTTCTTCATGTTTACACAAGAATTTACAAAGGGCAAATTTGCAGCCAACATAACAGTGAATCAACTGGCAGATTATCTGACAGGACAAAGATCTTTCTTTGTATACAACTGCTCTAACAGACATGTGGTATAAGGAACCTTTGATCTAGTTTTCCACTCCATTTATCTTGGGTAGTTTGTAATTCGTATCAGCTTCTTTAATGATCTTTAAGCATGTTTAATGAAAGAAGGAACTCAGCACACAACAAAGGAAAACCTGCACAGCTGAGACTTGAGTGAAAAAAAAAGAAATCCTGACACAGAACACCAGCTGTTTTTTCACTTCAAATGTTTTCAATAAAAAAGCTCAAATTTTATGGTCAAAAATTTAGTTTCTTATCTCTGTAAGTTCTAAATAAATGCTTCTTGAGAGGTGGTTTGTGAACACAAGGGTGTGCACAACAACATGCTGTTGCAGGGGGTCAATTACCACAGATTTGGGTTTATGCTGTGCCTGCACTTTATCGGCTTTGAAATACTTTAATGGAGCACCAGTTCCCAAGCCACCAAGCTGCCTGACTTGCATTGTATTTAAAATGCAGGCAATTTCTCTGCACCATAGCTTTAGTTTAGTAGAACACTGCAAAGATTCAATAACTAAGCTTAAGCAGATTGAAAAATATACATGAAAGTTCAGAATCTTCAGAGAACAGATATCATCAATCACTTAATTGCATTAATGTTTTGCAGACTGGATAATGTTGCAGGATTTTTTAAGACTCCAACATGTAACAGCCCCTTTGTTTTCCCAGCAAAAGGGCTACAAAGTCAAGTTAAGGAAACTTTGATGACTAAATCAAAAATAAATCATACAAACCTATGTTCATAAAACACTAACAATTACAAGTTATTACTGTTTGATCATAATTCTGGTCAGCAAACCAATATGAATTAAAGTTTAGAACTTAATAAAAACACATGCTTTGCACAGTTGCTGCACCTCTACAGTATGAAACATATAAGCGTAATGAAAGAAACTAAATTCAGTGGCCCTCACTGAAGCCTTTGGCAAATACCCTTTAGCTTCTGGGTGCCCATGTTGACACCCATACAATGTCTTTTTTCAGGGGTTCAGGGAACTCAGGACTGGGAACTTCAGCTGCAGTTCTGCTGCACAAGACTTGATCTCATCTAGACCTTCAGAAAGTTTCATAAAAGTCTGCAAAAAACTCTGCTTGTTGAAGATGTCAGGAGTAACTTTTGTACATATATTTCTTTAATTTCAGGTGACTGGGATTATAGCATCATTTAGCTTTTGATATAATGAATCATTCAGCCAAGCTGTATATTTTCATTGAAGTTTTCTACCCTAATGAAATATTGCAGCAAGCTTTATATGTTTAAGAAGAGACTCAACATTTTTAAAATGGTTAAACACTCACAAAAAAAAGAGACTATGAACAGTCCTGCACCTTCCTTTCACATGAGATTAGTAGCTGGACAGTTTTCTGCCATGTGATTGCCATATGATTAAAAATATGCTTCAGTATTTCAGTTAGAAGTATGTTCCAATATAAAATTAACCTTCACTTTGTTTCAGAAAGAGCATTTCTGTGTTTTAATAAAATCCAAGCACCTGAGTTTTAGAGGCCATTTATTAGACCCCTGTGGCTATGAAGGAGGGCTGAGAGAATTCATCTTCACTGGCTGAAATTACAAAACAAAGGAAGAAAAAAAGAACCCAAACCACCTGTTTTTCAGCTCTAAGTGAAGCGTTTTTCCTAGGTATGTAATGGATTAATTTAACAGACAAAGAAATTCAGTGCAAGGCATATTTTGCTTCCTTTGTATTTTAGCATCAGCTACTTGAAGGGAAAGATACTTAAGCTCCCTGCTGCATTAATGCTTATGTAGTATAAATGAGAAGACCTCCTTGTGTTATCAATCACAGTATTAAACATCTGATATTCAAACCCACAGGGCTCACAATTCAGCATTTTAAATTACAGTTCTGCCTCAAAGACTCACAACAAGCTCTTCCACTCAGCTTTTGATGCCTTTCACAGTTGATCAAGGCTCAGAGTGAAATCTCAGGGAGGCGGGGAATCCCCTCCTCCATACCTCTAACAACTTCTCAGAGAAAATCTGCTTTCATATTCTTGCCTTGCTACAGTTATGTTTATGCATCTCCAGTTACATGAGTATCACTCATTCCTCTTTGAAATATTTTTTATTGTTTTTCCAGGAAAACTAGTTCAACTTTGGACAGGATGAGCGAAAGTGGGAAGGGATCAGCTTACCTTTGCTACCAGAAGTTTACCAGGTATGATAATTCCCACAGCATTAAAGAATTACATCTCATTTGCCATAATGACTAGTGTTAGTTGGAAAGCTTTTATTTCCCTTCTTTTTACTGTATCTTGCTGAGATATATATTGTAGCAGTAAAAGCATTTTAAAAAATAAATGATGAGGTGAACCCACATATATTCCATAGAGCAACGTATTTACAATGGTACTGAATTCCTGCATGTTAAGTCTGCTCCCCAGGCTGAATGAAAACTGGTGGAACACAAAATTAGCCACAGGACAAAGTAAGCTAAAGACACAATCCTGCAGAACTAATTCCTAGGAAAAAGTTCATGAATATGGGTAGCGTTTTCCAAGTCTGCAACTAACACCATGTTCTTAGACCATCAGAGGTAACCAGTCCTCCTTTCAATTACTTTTTACCTCCACATTAATGCAGTCTTCTCAACTTCACTCTGATGGTGCTCTGTAACATAAGCTTTCTCAACCCATATGATTGAAGAGTTCCATTTCACTTAACACCATAGGTTGTAGATTTCAAATTCCTCCCCCCACCCCCCAATTCATTCTCCTTATTAATCATCTTCCTTTTTGGGGCAGAGGAAGAAACAAAAGGAGAAAAAAAATCCAGTTTCATTCTTTGAAATTATACCAAAATGCAAATGTTTCATTATAATCCCGCATCTTTTGGACAGTCATTGAAGAAAACAAAGGTAGAGAAACAGTAAGGTTAGCTTTCTGTCTGTATTTTAGTTCACCTAATGCTGTAAACAGCTTGGTCAGATTTCTAAATGATGTGAGTAAAAAGCTCAGGCAACATTTCAGTTATGATTATCACAGCTCAGATCTGAATGACCATGTCAGGCCAAACTGGAAAGCCGGCCATCTGAAGCTTCTTTGCTCTATCAATTCTAACTCTTGTTAAAGCAAAAACTCATTTCCTGCTTTGCCTCTTAATTTCTCTCTCTGCTTTAAGGTATTATTTATTCCCTGTAAATGTATTATTTAGCTCTGTAGTTCTACTATTCATTCTGCAAAGCACCTGGTTATATTTTTTACATGAAAGATGCTATACAAAGTGCTATGCCGTATTGCATTCATCCTGCAGTGAATTTCTAACACACATAGGTGAATCACAGTAATTGTACTGCATACCAATACGGAAGGAATGGTGTGGGTGCTGCAGGGTATTAACATGGCTGCAGAACATGGGTGCATACTGAAATTATTTTATCTGCTACTGTGGCATACACCAAAATATTAAATATAGCTAGACAGAAAAGAGCTAGGAAATAAAAATTGAGAGAAAGAACAGGAAACCTTACAGACAAGTTACAATATTTGATACAGCAGGAACACTCCCCTTGGCCAACATAAATCTAAGGAATAACAAAAATAAGAGACTTGCTGAAGACTTAAGCAGTGGAGACAAAAATAGAAACTGTCTTGATCTTCAGTCCTTTTAAACAAAGGGGGGCTGGAACTACATCCAGAATAATTATCTTTTATGCTTGTTTGTTTCCTTGTATGATGTTTTGGCCTCAAAGAACTGACTTAATTACAACGCAATGACATAATGCATAGCTGGACAGGAGTGTTTTCTGACTGGGATTCTATCATAGAAGGAAATATGTGGACTGCTACAAAACAGATGGTTGATGGATGTTCATAATATATCCCTTCTCCTCTTTGTAGAGTTGCATTAAACTGAAAGCGCTGACATTTATTTCATCACTAAACATCAGAAGCACTTGCTTCACTATTTTACAGTTTTGCATGTTGTCAGCATTTTGACTGGCAGCTTCTTTGCATTTTAATGCTGTCATTGTATAAACAACACATATAGATTGATTTTATATACAGCATCCATCTTCCCTCATTAGAGGCTACAGCTGTTCATGTATTATGGCATCATTCCCTAACTTGCAAATATAATATATTAAATACATTTATTCCTTTGTTTATATCATAACAATTACAGACAAAATGCCTCAATAAATCCCATTTTTTGCCAATATGCAATAACAACAAGCAGCCACTGGATTTGATTCCTGAAGTCCTTACTCAGAAGACGGCAGCCAGCAAATGTAAAATACCATAAAAGTTTTGCTAAAGACTTAGTAGAAAGAGAAACAAGAACCATCCCCTCTTCTTCCCTCCACTTGGCAAGGCCTAATCCTTCCAGAGCTGCTTCTAGACACCCTTTCACCTCAGCACCTGTGACATGCATCTTAAAAGGATGGGGCAGAGGAGATAAATCCCATACAAGGTTATGTAAACCCAGCACCTAGAGAACAGCATCCAGCAGGACTGCAGTGTCCCAGCACGAGGCAAAGTATGTGCTACTTTCCAAGCCTGTGGTTGAACGGGGTCTTACAGGAGAATCCCACATATTGGGGTAAACCTACGACAATGAAGCACCCTGTATTTTTTTCAAAAGCCTTCAACAATATGTTACGCGGCTATCCTGGTCAAACATGCACATGTGGTCACTACTGGGCTTCTACCGATTCAAGGGGTTATTTGCAGGACCCAGAAAGCAGCAGACAACCCAGAGGTAACAGTGCACTTGTGGCATACAGCTGACATTTGAGCTGGTAGTATTGCACAGTGTCTGCAATGCCAAAATGCTTAACTTTAAGTATGCTGTTCTCTTGTTGCTGCAATTACTATAAATAGAGACGCAATACTAGAAATTAAACATAACTGTCTAGTTTCAGTAAAGCATACTAACTTACTTTCTGAAATAGAGGGGATACAGAAATGAGTCTTACACACAACAGCCCATTACATCAGGTTCACAGTAAGAGTAACGCACTTTAAGTCAAGACATGCAATAACCTACTGTCAACTTTCAGAATTCAAAGCAAAAAAGGAGAAGACAAAGAGTGCTATACTCAACTTGGAAAGACAAGATAATGGAACAATGAAAAAAATATTACTGTGTCATAACTTTGACCTCAATAGAATTGCCTAGTGACTTACAAGCATTAAAGGGACACACAAAAGTAATGAGAATGTGATACTAGGTGAGCAATACTTCCCACGAAAAAATCATGTTTTATAAAATGCAGTGGATTTACAACCCTAGAAAGTTATTATTACTATATAAAGGCAAGGTATAATCTTGCTCAGATTAGAAAAGATATATAAATTTCCTATTGGCTGCTAAGCAAAAACTCTTCCTGAGCTGGCACAGCAGAGACACATCATCTATTTTCCCCATCCCCACCTCTGGCTTAAATGGAAACAAATGAAACTCTGAAAGTTCTTTTGGGGATGTGAAACCGACTGCACAGCTTGTGGTAGTCACTGCTATACACTTGAGATGATCCTGAAGAGGTCATGGGTGAAAGGTACTATGAAAGAACTGTAGTGAATAGGGGTCCAAAGGACGACAGGAAGGCCACAGGCCACTTCATATGGTGAAGAGTGATGTTTTATCAAATCCACAGTTTTACAGCATTTTTATACCTTGCTACTTGCAAAACTCCAAAAGCTGTTAAACTTAGCCTGAGGCATTTATGAAGTTGGCTGATAATCACAGT
Source organism: Falco biarmicus (assembly GCF_023638135.1). Taxonomy (NCBI): domain Eukaryota; kingdom Metazoa; phylum Chordata; class Aves; order Falconiformes; family Falconidae; genus Falco; species Falco biarmicus. Next base: position 35,706,066 of record NC_079296.1, read on the forward strand.
CCCCACACAAATCCCCACTAAAGGCACAAGTGGGACTGCCTGTAGGGCTATCTCTTTTCCTCTGGTTAGGAGAAGCACCTTCAACAACCTGGCCTCTAATCTGGTTGCCTCAGGAAATATCTAAGTTTAGATGGCATGTATATTGTCTTAAAGGAGTTTAGCTAAAATTCTAGCTGCAGAGAAAAACATGCTAGTTTATGTTTTTAAGGGCCTGAACTTTACCAAAAAGTAGACACAGAAGGATTTGGACACAGATGGCTTAGGTGGTGAGAAGAGCTCAGCATGCACACTATTTTTCATAAATCAACAATTATATTTCAAACACAATCATTCTCATTGTTACTACAGGAAGCAGTCCAATTAAGAAGAAACTCAATAGAAATGCCTTCTATTAGAGCTGACATATTTAGGAAAACTTAAAATCAAACACTTGAACTTTTTCTTTGATTTTTTTTTCCTATAAACATTTAAAAAGAGTCATTCAAATTCAATTTATTAGCAAATTCCTTAATTCATTCAGCACTACAGGCAATCTAACCTGGTATATTCAATAATATTAATGGTAAAGGAAAGCTGTATAAATAATATGACATGTTTTCTATGTTTACTTGTTAATTTTTATTAGTTTGGTAATAGAAGTACTGCTAATAGACTGTTTTCCATTTTTGGCTTGTCCCCACTGCTTCATTATGTAATTTTATGGTTTCCATTAATGAATCAAAATAAAACTTAAGCAATATTATAAATGTAGCAAGGAACCATCTGCTTTGCCTTAATTACCAAAAAACTTTAATGCATCTGTGTGTGCCTCTTTCGAATACCAATATCCTCATTTCTCTGTGAAAGTTAACCACTATGAAGAAAACAGATCAGAAAAGGCAATTCTGTCCAACAATAAAAAGTACGGATCCAGTTCAATTTTTTTCACGCTAAAATTTCCAAGAAAACAAGAAACTGTACTATATATGTGAATTAGTGCTTCAGTGAAACCACAAAAGCAAATTGTCATATTCAAGTCAATTTCACTGTAACTCATTAAATTACAAGTTGCAGATAGGTGACTATATTTGCAACCCAGTCAAGCTAAGTTAAAAACCTTTTGCTCACTGAACACATCTATATTCAGATATTTTGCAAACACTGAATTTTCTTTCTAAAAGTTGTCTATCACTATAATCATCATTCATAAGTATTTAGCTGCATTGCTATAAATTGATTTTCCCAATCAGTAACCAGGCCAACAAAAATAAGAGAGATACAAGGATATTTTAAATATTTAACTATTTACTAGTCACCTAAAGCAGCGATTTTCAGCATACTAATCTTAGATTTAAAAACGCAACTTTCACAAAGGAGAGGTCCCTACAACAGCATTCAAAGTGAACAGGGAGAAAAATCACAGCTACAACATTGTTCGTATTTCACACATTCAGAAATTATTTTCAGGCATTTTGGAACAGAGATGATACCTATTCAAACATCACTGAATGCAGCAGACAAGCCTATTTAGACAACACATTTTAGGTCAGCACGCAATCAATACCTTTAAGACATCACCACAATTTGTATTAGCCTTCCAAGCAAAGGAACAAGCTTTGAAAAATGAAAATCATGAAAATAAAGCAACACACAGAAGATTGCCCAATACAAAACATTAGAGAATAAGAAAAGATGAAAATGCAGAAAATAATAAGAACATGTTAAATGTCTAAATTATCTATACTGTCTTGAGTATGGACATGAAAACCACCACTGCTATATCCTTATCTAGGTGCCAAAATAGGCATCACAAGTCACCCTAAGCAAAATGCGTACTTTCATCATGCAAAATATCCTCAATAGTTCTAACATACAAAACCATACACCTGTATGTCCACGTGTCCACTATTTTCTTTAAATATGATTCTTCCCATAATTATCAACTAATTAACACAGCCTACGTGGAATGACAAAAAAAAATAATTTAAAAGCCCTGTATTTGAAACACTGGAGGGGGAAGCAAAGAGGGGAAGAAAAAAACAAAGACAGAAATGTTGAAGGAAAGAAGTAACTGGTGGGCAGGAGATACAGTACAAAGTTTATGCTATATGTGTTTTAACTAGTTTAAGACTCAATTATTAAAGACTTGCAAACAAAGACAAGAAAGGTTAGACTGCAATTTGAAAGGAAGCCAACAAAGCGACAGAATCTTGACTCTTCTGTTCAAATAATATTTTGGCGTAATCTTTCTAGAAGAATAGAAGACAGCAAGTTTAGAACATTTTAAATTAAAAAACGTGACAGAGTCAAAACAAGACACAAGGATGCAAGAGGATTCTTTGTCTCAATGGATAAATGGACTTGTATTTTAGGAAAGTCAGCAAAATTTAGAAATACCTGGAACCTGCTAAATAATTACTATATAATTATTATTATTATTATTCATGGAATAAAGAATGGGAAGAGGAGGAGGCTCAGCCTCAATTTCAACCACATGAAATTCAGTGTAATGAACGCCTACAATGTGATGTTAAGAAGAACCTTCTGAAGGCACCTTCTCAAATATGACAGCTAATGACATACAGTAGTAGTTTATGCAGCTAAAACTACCTAGGAACAGGATGAAGCAGCAGATGGCCAGATACCAGCCTGAAAAACACTGACAGAAAAGGGAAGAATAGATTTGTATACCTTCACAATATTAATTCTTTATAACTATGCATAATGGGATCCTGCAGGTCACATCCAACTTTCAATTAAAAGCAAAGGGTAACTCAAAAGTCAACAATAATTTCATGGCTTCCATAAAGAAACAGCATCATGATCAGGCCCCAAATTGTATACCTTCCTAAAATCTTGGTGTGTCAGACTCCAGAAATCTACAGCTTACTGAGACTTTGCTTGACTGAACTGTTTAGCCAGTCAATAAAGGTAGCAAAACATACCTGTTACTATGAGCTTTTTAGAAAGTGAAAATTCTGCCCGTATTTTTCCATTCCAACTCCCTTTGATAAGGTCTTTTAATCTTTTACTTAAATATTATTTTCATTAAAGTGGGTTCCCCACCCACCACCCACCCCCCCACATAGCACCACTAATCTTGAAGGGCAAGAAAGCCTATTTAAATGCATTGAAGTGCATTAGCATGAAAAAATAATGAGTCCTTACAGCATTCTAATTTGGGAAGGTGCACTTAAATTAGTTATAACATCTGCTGTCCAAAAATCTACCCAGACAGAAATCTCTTCAATAAAAATATGATTTTCACATTTCTGACAAAATTGCCCTAATGGGCTCTCCTAGCATCAGTGTCAGAGGACCTAAGAAAGAGTCACGACCCAAAAGCCTCGGTGTTTTGCTCCTTTGCTTCACACTCCCTTTTCCTTTCAAACTAACAAGGAAGTACTCTGTTTTCCCAGGCCTTCACAGGGAAATGGGCTCACTGTGAGGTCAGAAAGCTGATTCAAAAGAACATGTACTGAGAAGCAGATGTTACCAACGCATGGGGAGGTGCATCTGCTGACATCTCTCCAAGCAGACAAATGTGAGGGGCATGAGTCCAGCTTTTTGTATGAACTTTTGAAAGTAACCTGCTCTTTTTTAAGTCACCTGGATTATCAACTCAATGAATAGAGAGAACAAACTGAGGCCTTGTTTTCAGAGTGGAGGGGTGGAAGAAAAACCTATTATAATGAAAGCAGGACAGATGAAAGAAGAATCAAGTTGCACGGACACGTTTTTTTCCCCCAAACAGCCCCCCCAGGATTCTCAGCAGTTTCCTTGAAGGTCCAAATCTGTGCCATGAGGCCATCACACTGATGGAATTTTCTCTTTCTTGTGAAGTGTGAAACCCTGCAGGGACCTACTCCACCAACAGGTGGACCATATAAAAAAATTCCATCCTAGCTTTCCATTGTTCAGCTTTTCAGAGCCAGATGTTTTCAGACTTTGGAGCCAACCCTTCTGAGCACTACAAGGCTGATTATTCATGTAAATTGAACAGCCTCTAAGTACTGTCAGTCAGGAAGCCAGATGGTTTAGACTTGGACTGACTGAAAGCAAGTCACAAGAACAGCAGTAGAGAATATAGAGGGAAGACAGGAGTTATTTTTGCAGGCGTCTTCCAGAAGAAATTTCTTTCAGTAGATCACTGCTGTGAGGTAAAACTAAGACCTGCCACTGGATGATGGCAATGCAGACCCACATGACCAGTAGCAGTGGCAAAATGACAGTCTGCTTTCTGCAAGGGGGTGGGAAGGCAAAGGAGAAAAAAAAAAAATCTTTGCAGAAAGCAAGAAATGTGAAATTTGGAAAACAAACTAGCTTGGGCCATTATCTGCCACAGCACAGCAACAGCAGAAAGCTTTCCTTCAGGGTGCACAAGCATCATTTCACTAGTACAAAACTTAGCGGTCCAACCCAAACACCAACCTATTTGCTCCTGCTCTGTAGCTAGTGCCTAGTGCTGCTGGCAGATGACCTGCCAGAATTATATTGCTGGATTATATCCCACTGCTGAAAGTTCAACGATGCACAAATGTTACTGCTGGATTTGCAAGGTTAATTTTCTGAATTGCACTTAGACCACTGATGGATCTCATTTCCTTACTAAAAAGGGAAAGATTTTTCCAATAATAATATGAGTCATAATTTGGGAAGTTGAACAATATTAATTGGGTATGACCTGGCATGCTTATTGCATTGGAAAAATGGAAAACAAATAAATGAAAAGGAACAACTGCTCCCAGAACTATTAAAGACTATTAAGGACAAAGCCTGAAAAGTAGATGTTGAGATGAGAGGGAGTTAATGAATTCATATCTTCTGCATGCAAGAAGAAAAAAACCAAAGGCAGCTACAGAAATAGAACAAGCACGCAGGATTCTCAGCTTCCAGATTTATAGGCTAATAGCATGACCAGAGCTAGCCAGAGGGTAACATTAAAACTAGTAAGCTAACACTAAAGACTAGTTTTTAACTTACTCTCCAGGTTTTTTTAAATTGTTGAGAAGCTAAAAAAAAAAAAACCACCACACACTTTTCTGAATTGTGTTTGCTTTACAGAATTCTGGTACCACAAGATGCAATACAGCCCATTCTCCACTCAGCCACAGCATATAGTGGGATTTTGCTGCAATGCTGAACCCTCTCTGCCTAGTGTTTATCTTGGAAATCCTCATGCATACAAGCAGCATTGTGTTTAAGCAGGATTCCCTTTTGAAGACACAAAGGTGCAAGCACAATAATGACTATTTCTACAGAGTAGTTGCTGCTACCTGTGTCACCAAGTAAGAAGGAAACCTGTCTGAAGAATATGAAGCTCCGTGTTTTCCTGCAATAAATTCTCACAAGAATTGCCTGTACAGTTATTGTGATATTTGACCTGTGGTCTTCAACAGTTTTATTTCAGTACCAGTGGAAGCTCAGCTATTAAAGATTGGCTTCAAGTGGCAAAGGACCTTAAAACCATCTCCTATGTAAACAGTATTTCTCTCTGCAAAAATATATATGCAACAGAATTATTAGTGTTGACTTCAAACCTACAGGTGAAGGTCAACAGATTTCATATGGTGAACATTTACTCCATTCACACTGAGACTGAACAAACTCATACTCAGCTGAAACGTAATGAATGCTTATGATCCAAGCCATCTTTGCCCTTCCCTTAGGAGAAGGGAAGTCACTCCATCATGACCTACCTTGATTGCTTTTTCTGTGAAAAGATCCAGCTTTTCCACTATTTAATATGTCTTCCAGTTTATTTAAATTCCGATCAGTCACAGAAATAAGATGGAAAATCCTCATTAAATCACAGATGCGGGACACAGTAATAGTCTGGAACTGTTCCCCTATTCATGAAAAGGACTGTTTCGCTAGTGAAAAAGAATCTATCCAGTGTTTCTTAGGAATACATTTTAGTTCAGCTTTTCATCATTTGCTGCTTTGCCACTTGCCATTTTTTTCCTTTTCTAGGCTTTCCCCTTTTTTATCTCACATTGATTGGATGTATACTGCACATTGTTTTCTCAACAGGGCCAGTGCACGTGCAGAGATCACTCCAGCAGCTTCAAGAACAACTCTGAATGCATTTCACTCAGGAAAGGTCATATCAGATCATCTCTACTAAAAGGCATAATTTGCTTCACAAGGATCTAGTTTCATCTCACTGCAAGAATTCTTGGATGACTATTGTAACTTTTTCAAAAGCCCTAAATCACAATTTCTCTGGGGAACACTGTGCATTTGTTCCTGGTTACCTGAGTATCCAGAACTTCATCTCCACCTGGAAGCCTCTGGCGCTGCTGCTATGTAAATACTACTCCTCAGTTCCTGACATGCTGGAGAGTTCTCCAGCGTCCTGGTTTTGGCTGAGGTAGTTATTTTTCTTCTTAGTAGCTGGCACAGTGTGGTGTTTTGGATTTAGGATGAGAATAATGCTGATCACACACCGATGTTATAGCTGTCGCTAAGTAGTGCTTACTCTAAATCAAGGACTTTTCAAGTTTCCCAAGCTCTGCCAGTAAGCAGGTGCACAAGAAACCAGGAAGAAGCACAGCCAGGACAACTGACTCAAACTAGCCAAAGGGATATTACAGAACATCATGCTCAGTCTACAAACGAGGGAGAGCTGGCTGGGAGACAATGATCACTGCACAGCAACTGGCTAGGCATCAGTCAGTAGGTGGTGAGCAACTGTGTTGTGCATCACTTGGGTTTTCTTTCCCTTGAGTTTTATTCCCCTCTGTCCCTCTCCTCTTTGTTACAACTGTTACTGTTGCTGTTATTATTACTACTTCTAATTTATTTCAATTATACTGTTCTAATCTCAACCCATGCGGTTTACCTTTTTTCTGATTCTCCTCCCCATCCCACCAGGGGGATGGGGGTGGAGCAGGAGGAGTGAGCAAGCAGCTGTGTGTAATTAGTTGCCAGCTGGGGTTAAACCATGACATCCAACAAGATTAAAAGGGTAGGAAATGACCTTCCGGAAGTCAGTACTGGCTTTGACACAAGAGTCAATTCAGTATTTCTTGTTACCACATCATAGGGCAAACACAGCTTTCCTGCATCAGGTTTTGTTTTCAAAAAGCATGGGAAGTTTTGTATCAGATACTGATTTTCTCCCCTCTTAAAAAAAAAAAAAAATCTGTAGATTTAGCACACAATAACATAATAACATACAAGTAAGAGTGTGTTTCTTTCTAAGCCTACAGCAGCAGCACCTTGAGACTCAGCAGTGCCTGCCACCACCCACAGCATCTCAAACATGATGAGCTCCCTTTAGGCAGAGGCTGTTCCTGTAGGGACATAGCAAATGAGGCAGACGAGATCACCAAAATTACATGAAAAGACAAACAGTCTAGAAAGGATATCTGGGGACATGTGCTGCTAAATCTCTCAGGAGCCATTATACCAGATGGCCATTTACTCTGACTCTTCTTTACAAACAAATCCTTCTAAGACATTCAAAGCAGCTTCCACAAAATATTACAACAGCTATCGAGGTAATTGTGCAGTGAATGCAAAGTACCTTACCCATGCAATGTACCTTCCTAACTTAAAACTTTGTTCTGCGCACTCTGCTTACTCTATATTATCTGTTGTGTAGCAAGCTACAGCACAACATATGCAAGTACATTAATTACCACATCAGGGAATAATCTTGGCCATATATTTGTCGTATGTAAGTCCTGCATCCAATTTATACTTCACAATCAATTTCACTATTTCTCCTTTGCATTCTGGTACACAACTTCTAACTGTAGTCTCCTTAGACCTTGTTAATTAAGTACCTTAACCTTGCATAAAAACTTTGATGGGAGTCCAATATACTACACTTAGTTGTTATAAAACCAGAACTATCATTCAGTAGGTGGTAATAAATGAGGGGTTTTGCAGTGCTGGAGGCACAGGCACTTGCAGCATAATGTCAGAGTCTGCTCACATAAAAGGTGATGGGGAAAAAAGTGAAACGTAGACTCAAATCACCAGCAGTTCCCAGAGATCTCACAGCTCTTTTCCACTGAACTGAAACACCTGCTCCAATTCACTGCATGCTTTCCATCCTAATAAATATCCTGAAAAAGCAAAGCCATGACTGATGGAAATGCAACAAATCTATTCCTTGAAGGATACTGACATGCTGAAGCATGAAATCAGATCATCACCTTTCAGGAACATTCATGAAGAAAAAAAGCACGCTTATTCCAAATTAGCCATTACCCAGTATCAGACCTGAATTCAAGTGATTGTTCCAAATCACATGCATGAATTTCAGTCTCCTGCATCCTAGGTACACACAATGATAATTTTTTTTAACATAAATTTTCCCAACCAGTTCTTCCCAGCAGACTACTAAGGACAGGAGACAAATCTCTGTCCATGCTAACTCTCTTGCTTTCCCTTTGGAATACAATATTCCCAGGATACATGTTGAGAAGGAATGACTGTTGCACAGACATATCTTCTACAGAAAGGGAGGAAAAATAAAGTGGAATTATAGCTATCACTGGAGGGGATGGATTAGCAGAGCAAAGAATAAGGTTTCAAATATACAGACACAAACGAATCTTTCATCTAAAAAGTGGAGAAACTACATCTCCTGCCATTTGCTGATGTGGAATTTCCACCAAGACCATAAACAGTGAAGCCTGTTCCATTCCCTGTGGACATTAAAGAACTTTACTCTAGTTTCTATGAGATATATGCTCAGATCATTTACTGCCTCTTCTGAAAAATCTTACCAGCACAGAAAAGACAAGGGGTTTGTGCACAAGTGATATTTTTGCCATCCCATAAGATCACTAAGTCAGGCTGTCAGGGCTGTGTAGGGAAGCCTGCGTTGTTACTATCCATGGCACTCAGCAAGAAAAGCATTTGTCACTAGTAATACTCACCTACTACCCTCTAGAATTACCGTGGAATTTACTTAAAATTGAGCCAAGAACATTAAATTCTGCCATGCTCCAGCTTCATTATTCAGTACACTACTAAGCATTCTGTACCAGCCAAAGTTTCTAGGTTGATTTAAGATATAGCCACGACTAGTAATCAAGTTATGAGGGCATAAAACATGGACAATGACAGCAATGCCCGCACTGAGAGCAAAAATAATTACAATGTCAAGGCCAAACTAAGGTCGAAAGTGCTGTTTTAAGTTCATCCACATGAACACCCAACCAGCCTTGAGGCTTAGAGTTGCTTAACTATCAATACTTACCTCAAAAGCCTGTACTCCTCATCAAGGTGAAAAAAATCTTAATTTCTCATCAGTTACCTTTTATTATGTGCAAATATTATGTTAATCTTTCAAAAAATTACCTGGAATTCACTTTTATCACTAAGTAGTGTGAGATCTCTTAAATCATGGAGAAGTAAGCACTGTCATCAGAGAGCAATCAAACTCAAAATTCTACAGCAGATACACTTTCTTTATTTGTGTTTCTTCTAAAAACAAACTCAAAAAAACTTACATTTCTGTTGTCAAGTGGTGTGCATTTAAAAGGCAAATACCTGTGCCCAGACAAAACCAAAGGTTAACTGCCTCATTTTTTATCTGTCGCCTCTACCCCACCCCTAAGGTATAAAACTCTTGCAATTAGCTTTTGCTAGTAATAACAGACAAGAGCAAGGGATTTTATCTGATGAGTAGAAAACCAAAGCAATGTTTGATTTTCCTGAAAAGCCAACTGGATGCTTTGGAATAACCCTAGAATGACCATGATTTCACTGTACTACAGAGAAGCTGAATTTCAGTATTAGAGTAATAAAATTAAGACATCAGCTCTGGATTATCTGATAAGAACGTTTGATTTGAACCATTTTTTTTAAGGAATTGTTCATCTACATTTCATAATATCTTAACAAAGTATAAATATATTGTGAGTATAGTCATACATCCCAAATCTAAGTATTTAGCTGCATTAAATGAATGATAAAATTCAGATAGCAGCTTTTCCTTACTCCCTGCTATTAAATAAATCAATAGAGGTGGCTGAGGTACAATTAAAAACTTATTATATATGTTACAAACCTTATTATCTAGAAGGAAGCCTATATCCTGGTGTGTTGAACATGAAATTTCTCTCAGAAGTAGAGAGATTTTTTCAGCTTATGCTTTTCTAACCTTTTTGCATTACTGAGTTACAGTCATTGCTGCTGTATACATTTCCCAATCATACCCAATGGCAAAAGACAACTTAAGCTTTACAAAAATCCTCAGTAAAGATCGGGTTTATAACATATAGCACACAACGACCATCATCATCTCTTCTGTGACACTCAGTTCTTGTTAGTTCCAATCACTGGGAACAAAGATGGAATGGAATTTCCTACCTTTTCCATTCACAAGACTCAAGGAGCATTTCAAGGAAGCTTCTGGGAGGTGAAAGAGAAGGCATAAGCATATTCAATCATTATGAAAAAAGTAGTGAGATAAAGGAGGAAAGGAAGGAGGGCAGCAGGAATTTTCCATCTCCAACCTCAGCCTGTGGGGAGGAGAACAACGCCAGGAGCCTAACTTTCATCCTTCCTCCTAAGCTGGTAGGAAGCAGGAATGAACGAACTCACCATGCCGGCTTGAAGATGCAGTGTGTCATTTAGGGTACAGAGGAGGAATGCAGACAGGAGCTTCCTCAAAGTTTCATTAGCTCTCAAATCCTTGCAGAAAGGTCTGAGTTGACTGGTATCTCAAAAAAAGCTGCTGTTTCTTCATGGAACCCGTCAGAAAAACAGAGGCAGCTTATTTAAACATCAGTTTAAGAAGGTGGAGGGGGAAAGAAGTCCTAACATGCAAGCAGTAGCATCAACCTACGAACATCCCTCCTGGTGTCATGACATTGATCTGTTAGGCATCCATGAGCAAGTGAAAACAGTAGCAAATATTCAAAACCAAAGTACTACTCTCAGTCGGCCTGAAAACTGTACAAGTTGGCAGCACATACCAGTGGCAGCGTGCCCAAACAGTGAGGGACGAGGTTATGGCCTCAGTCCCTGAGCGCTTGCCAACATCTGGCAGCAGATGCTAAGGGGACACAGGCTTCCCAGTACACCAGCAGTGAGTGGATACATTAGATAGCATCCTGCTCCCACAAGTACCAAGCATTAGCGCAAAGCACTTATGATCAAGACTGTTGAGGCAGAGGGGCAAAGCATCTTTTCAGAACACCTCTCTCTAGCTGCTGCATTTAAACGCATTTCAATTGATTACAGACTGCAGCAGCATTTGAAACATCGTTTCTTTCTTTTATACATCTTACTTTGTCGATTTTTTCCTATACAGGTAAGAATCTGAATCAGATAAAATGCAGAATGTTAACGTTAGAATACCAAATACAGCATGAGAGGCTGTTCCTCTGGCATCCTTTTGTGACTGAATTTATAGAGAAATTTAGACGATTTGGCAGAATAAACTCTCAGACTTCAACATAAAGAAAAAAGCTTGTAAGAGCTGAACAAAGGAATCCTTTTCTTAGCTACTTCTACTGATAACTTCAGCAGCCAGCATTCCCATGAATACTGGTGGAAGGCATGCTATTGTTTGGCACACATACCATCATCCTCTGCATCTGCTCAAAAAGAATAAAGACAATCAGATTTACAGAGGCACAAAGATGCAGATGTCTAAGCACCTAACCACTATAGATACACAGGCTACAAATAAGTATCCAAGAAGACAGGAATATTACAACTGCACACAGGAGACAAGCCAAAGTTAACAAACACTTGAATGCTACTGAGACATGGAGTGATCAAAGCCTTGACTTAGTTCTACACCCTACAGTTTAGATGTGTCTCCATAGTTGACCAAAAAAAAGAAAGTAACTGTAAAGACACATCTTATATCATTTTAATTTACAAGAACACTTAATACTTGAACAGAGTACATTTTATTAACAGTTTTCAGGCATCTGGCAAAAAGATACTAGTGTACTGAGCACTGATGTCTTTTTCATTTTCATTTTCTACATCAAAGAGAAAAGAGGCAGAACAAGTACTATTATCGAACAATGTCTGTACATGGAAAGCACATTAACAGACAACACATGAACAGTATGAGACTCACACTGCACAAAAATGTCTTTGCTAAAATTAGAGCTGCAGAACAGCAACATAGAATTGTTGATGTGTGGTCAAAAGATGGAAGAGAAAATGACAGATAATCTACTCCAGACCCTATTCCAGGATGTACTTGCACCAAGATGACTTGATTTGGCTAATATTTTAAAAACTGACTGAGGATAAAGGCTGTATACTATGCCTGGCCATCCTTGCTAGTACTTCATTATCTCTAGCTTGCGTAGTTGTTCTGAACACTTACCTGTACCTCCTGTGCTAAATTTTACACCTGCAACTTTACATCCCCTGAGCAAATGTGAATAGCTGGGTATCTCTCCCCTATCAATAGCAGTAATCTATCTCTGAAGACTGCAACACCCTTTAGTCAGCCACTACCACCGCCTCAAGGCAATGATGTGCCACAGCTCCGGACTCCCTGCCAGCTTTCACAGTGTTCTGAGAAAGTACCAAGTTACTCTTGCCCAGTTTTGACATTCCATCCTAGGGTTCTGCGGTGGGCCACCATTAAAGAGAGTTCACTGGACCAAGCTGTGACCCATTACAGTTGTTCTTATACCACAAGTTCTCTTCCCCAGATTCGATAACTCAGTTGCTCCTGCGAGTTAACATTGCTCACATTTTGTGCACTTTCCACAGATCTGCTGCTCTCTTCTGGAAAAATTTCATCTGATTCATGTTTTTCTTAAGGTGTATCTATGACTGTATACAGTAGTTTTTAGTCTTCCCAGTGCTAAGGAGACCAAAAGGATCCTTTCTGTAGATCTCACAGGAAATACTCCTGTTACATAATATCCTAGTACAATGGTTATCTCTTTTTAACATTACTGACCCATGTCTACCTTGCTCCGTTTCTGCAGAACTCTTACAGAGTGTTCCCTGTCTTGTTTTCCTGTGAGTTGTTCTTCCTGCTTTAGCCTAGAACACTGCACATGTCTCTTCTGATTTCTCCTAAATGCTTTCTCAACTTCAGCAATAACATTTTGGATTCCTGTGGGGTAAGGGCAATCTAACCCCACAACATTCAAAAAATCTAATGATGTTCTTAGGAGTGGAGTCAAGGAGGCCAGATACCTCTGTTCTCCCTGGCTGGGCTACATGTTTCCTGAGACAACAGTAACACAGCTTCCCTAACTACCATCACCTTCTTAGGACCACACTGCATTTCAGGAAATGTAACCCTTCTAGGAGTTCAGCTCACAGGAGACAGAGTAAGAGGAAGGGTGCTCTTCCTACACAGCAAAGATTTACAGAACTACCTTTTAATGTTTGAGGTATTTAAACCCAATTCATATACTTCAACACATCCAAACACTTCATGACAATTCAATAAAGCAAAATATTCTACATCAGTTTTTCAGATTGGGCAAAAATATTTGCAGTCAAATTAAGTATGTGGCAACATATTCCCATAAGAAAGTTTCTGCTTACTTCATTTTCTGTTAAAAGTCATTCCTACAAGGCACTAAGACTCCATGCTAGGAAAACATGATGGAGGAGAATGTAAATGTGGGGGGAAAAAGAGACGTAGGAAAGTATTGAAGAACAAAGGTGAAACCTGAGCAGACATTTGAAATAAAGGAAGCCTGAATTAGTCATCCATGCACAGACTCCCAGTGGATAATGTTTTTACCCCTTATAATTACCGTTTGGCAACTGCCAGTCACGTATGCAGTCACTGGTTTGGAAGGTGCTATTTTGGTGTTAACTTTAGAAGCCAGAACACAATATAACAGGAAAACAACTGTTTCTTCGATATAACCTATTTTCTTCAAGATACCAATTTTGCATTAGTTACACCAGATTTCTTTACTCCTTCACTGCAGGTACATTATAACCACCAATTTCAACATTCTACAGCTCTTGTCAATTAACAGCCCATACCTTTCTCATATTAAACTACCTGGACAAGAAAGAGAATCAAAAGTGCTCTATGCAGCAATGGATGGGATGAGCAAGCCTCAGGAAACTATCAGAACAGCATGCGCCCCTCAGAGCTTGCTGAAGCTTGAGCCACATATGAAGATTCAAGCCAAAAGTAAAGCATATTTAAATCTCTTCAGCTGTCTCCCTGTCTGTACTGACTATCTGGCCTCAGATCTAATCTGTTTACCTAGTTTAAAAAAAAGTACACTGAAGTAAAGCTCCTCAAAGTACGTACTGATCCCTTGCTTTCACATGTCTCTGTTCTGAAAACTGTACTTTCCTGGCTGTGACCTACCAGCTAGTTTCAGAACTGTTCCCAACTATATCACCAAGATAAGAAAGTTTCTAAAAAATCATTGTTATCATGCTGTTGAGCACAACAGTTAATAACTATTTGCTGTCAGGCTTTTTAAGTCATTTATTTTACCAGAGCTTCTCTGCATGCCATAGCTTCTGGCATGCTAATTTGGAACATAAATTCTTTTCAGCTGTATCTCATTACTACACAAAATAAGCAGATCACTCCTCTATCACAATTACTCAAGTTCATCCTCCCCTTCTATTATCTTAAATGACAAACTGACAGGGAACTTAAATTTCGCTGGTTTTTACTGTGCCAATGGTACAGTAAGTCAACCAAGAATGGGTCTTCGAAAGGGTCCCAAGGGACTGCAAGAGCCACAACCCCCTGAAGTTTTACAGAGCTGTTGCCTATTTCCTTTAGACTCCTTGAAAAAAAAAAATCATCAATGCCCTGGTTTTAACAATCATTTTACTTAGAGTAGTAATTTTCCAACAGACTTTGATGAACAACAGTTTGAATGATGCTTATGCTGTATGTGCTTTAGATACTAAGAAAGTTACCTAAAATTATAAAACGTTGTATTGTGTATACCAAAAAAAAAGCACAGTGACATTTGAAGACATATTTTCCCCTAATGTTGTAGTTCAGCAAATATACCACAGAAGTTTTTACTTTTTTTACGGGTGTTTTTTTAGTTAAGGAACCATTTTAGAAAATCACAGATGCTTGCAGGAAACACGTTACTGATGAAGGTATTTGTCAGAGAAAAATTGAGAAAGACATAAAGACCACATCAGGATGGACACCCTATCCCTGCCAGACAGAGATCTGGGGGGGAAACCAGAGCCAGATCCCAGCCTGCTGGGTAGCAGCACTACTATAGCACACTATTACAACTATAGGGCACGCTATGGCAGTTATAGGAGTGCACCACATATCCCCGAGGTGTCAGGAGTAGAGCATTTGGATATGGCTGATGGTGTCCTCCTGGCAATGTGTTCCAGTTCTCCAAGGAGGCCAACACCCAGTGCCACGTGGATGTGGAAAAAAAAAAGTTGTCTTCTTCACGCACAGCAAGGTGGGGCTGCCCTGTGCCCCCCGGCTGGGATGGCTGAGGCAGGGGGCAGGCTGCAGCCACCACTACTGTCCTGAGTCCACACGGTAGAGGTACAGCAACAATACAGCATTACCTTCCCCAGAGTGAAAAGAGGGCCAACGCATCCTAAAACAGAGTGACATTGCCTATTTTAATAGCCAAGCCCCACTATCTCTGCTGGCTGGCCTTTGGCTAAGAAGGCTGGTCACCCTAGTTAGCTTGTAGGAGTATTACAAGCACTGGGGTGACTCCCCCGCTGCACCTGAGGGGGAAATGGCATGTAAATACACCAGTGCCAACCTGCTGGATGAAAAATGAGGCAGTACAACGGGGTTATTGCCGGGACTCAGAACCACTGCACCAAGAAAGCTGCCAGCAGTGGAGAGACAGCAGCTCTGGAGCCTACCCGCACAGCCGCCATCTTCTCAAATGACACCATCTTCCCTTCCTCTGCCTCCTGCCGCGGAACTGTGGCACCGAGGGGCCGGGCCGAGCCCTCACCTCATGGGACGTGGTGGGCTTCATTTTCCCGGGCGCCGGCCCCGCTCCCCCCAGGGTGAGCCTGAGGCGAGCCCCGCGCCGTGCGAGGAAGCCGCCAGGGGGCGCTGGCCCCGCGCGGGCGGGTAGCCTCAGCCGCACGTGCGGTGGGCGGGAAGGGCGCGCGCGGCCGGCGCTGCCCCCGCGGGAACCGCGGCCCCTCGCCGCCCGCCCCCGCCCGTCCCTGCGCGCCGGCTCACCAACACTGCAACACACCTGGGTCCGCGAGGGCTGCTCACCTCCGTAAACTTACATATGAACAATTTAGAAGACGAAGGATGATAAAAATTTGACAGCTCCCTCCCTGAATTACAAGGTTTTGCATGCACCTCATGTGCAGTTAAAGCTGTCTCTTGAACGTCTATCTGTTATTTAAAAATAATAGGATCTTTAAAGTACTCATCAAAATATCAAAGGGAAGCAGGCAAGCCAAACTGACCCTGCGGCATGCCCGGCACCATGGAGGCACAGGGGCTGTAGCATCTTGTGTAGTAGCGCTCCGCCAGGGAATTATTTCTCGACATGCTTCTGCTTTTGCAGTTGTGATGGCTGTGTGGCTCTTTTAAAGTCACCCAATACTGCTCTTTGCCAGCCAAAGTGACACAGACTGAGGAGAGAACCTCGTCATCTAAAATGAGGCATATTATCTAAACCTATACTAGCTACAAACAACTGGTAACAAGCTTTTTTTTTAATGAAACTGCATAATCTTTCATTACCATTTGACAGTCAGGTACAACCAGCAAGGGTCTAGAGGTATATCCAGTTCCTCCATCACACATCCAATGGGCAATTTTATCCATATCCTGGAAAGGCTTGACCTTCTCTAACTCTGCTTCAGACTGGAATTATATTAGGAAATTTTAAACATCCCATCATGATAATCCACCTAACCATCATTCTCTCATTTTTGGTCAAAATAGACATTCTTCCTCACTTTTGATGCAAATGTTTAGCAACTTTTTTCTTGCTGCTACTCACTTCCATGAAAGTAAGTCACGCTTAAACAGCAAGAAGAAATCACAGCTTTGCTTGCTAGTTGGAGATAATCATTTGGCACCCTTCCAAAGCATAGAAATAGAAGAGGAGGAAGGATCTCTTATGTGCCAAAGGAGCGTAGCCTCACCATTTAATTGCATTTAATTAATATTGTATGCTCCCAAGCTGACACTAGCAGACAGTCAGTGGTTTTCATTATACTAGCAACGTATCGATCCCCTCCCTCCTGCCAACTGCCCAGGTCACCCCAACACTAAAAACATGTGGTTGCCATAATTCCAGAGTGTCCTTATGGGTCTTTCACCAGTAAGCTCAGTAGAGGAAAAGACTATGGTTTGGGCTTTTTTTTCTGTGTTGGACATGACTGAACCTTGCTCTCATTTGAAGACAGGTTACTTTCTACTTTTACTGATTTAAACTTGAATTTGCGAACAGATGCACTTATTTGCAATCTACCTCCTTTCAACTGGAAAAATTCCCATTAGCTTAAAGTTAAGGGAAATGAGGTCAAGTGCAAAGAAAAGCAAACAAATATGATCATTTACAAATATATGGGACACCACCATAGTATTGGAGGCATCCTTAATGGTACAACTCCCACAGCCCATTTCACAAAGACTATTATCCTCAATACATGCCCTCGTCTGGATGATTAAGAGCCAAAGCTCTGTGAAGTCAGCATGAATCTTACTGGTGCATTACAGTACATGTTAAAAATCTGTTCGTTTTATGCATTCAGCCAGTTAAGCTAAAAGACAGCTTTCTCATTCTGGGATTCAGTCACCTTAGTTTGCTTTCATATACGTGTTTCTACTCCCCAGTTGAAAGAACCACTGCTGTGTAAATACTTGAGGCAGAAAACCACGATGAAATAATCACAAAGTTCCCTGTTTCTGTTTCTCCCCACTTACAAAATATTTGATCAGTTCTTCACAAAGAAATGTCAGTTTCTGGATTCTTTTAAAGTTCCTAAATATGTACAGTGGTTTTCTTCACAATTATCATCACTTATGTATACAAGGTTTATAAAATGAAAGAAAACTGTAAATTAAAAGCATTCCCTTTAGTCCTGCCTGAAGAGGATCAGCAGGCTTAAAAGTTAAACAGCATCCTGTAAGTAGAGCTCACCTGTCTGTTGAAATAATTTTAGTTAGATGTTTAATGTTCTGTATTACTTAATATTTTGTATGTTTAAGATAACAGACTGTTCTTCATTTAGAAAGATTAAATTCTTTATCACAAGTCCTTTTAAAAAGAGTAAAATTATCTTGTCAGAGGTATATTCAATATTTTTAAGCTTAAGCACCCATCAGTAGAAATTAATCTGACCAGTTTCTCCACAACACTTCTGATGTCATACACTGACCTTTTGGGGCCCCCATTAAGAGTAGCTGTTGTGGTTTTCTAACAGTGGCTAACATATTGTTATAGTAATAATATAATAATAATACACTCCCCTGGCATCAAGATGGGGTAGGGAATCGGAAGAGTAAAAGCGAGAAAACTCATGGGTTGAGATAAAGACAGCTTAATAGGTAAAGCAAAAGCTGCACACACAAGCAAAGCGAAACAAGGAATTCATTCACCACTGCCCATGGGCAGGCGGGTGTTCAGCCATCCCCAGGGAAGCTGGGCTCCATCACGCGTAACAGTTACTTGCGAAGACAAACACCATCACTCCGAATGTCCCCCCTTTCCTTCTTCTTCCCCCAGCTTATACTCAGCATGACGTTCCGTGGTATGGAATATCCCTTTGGCTGGTTCAGGCCAGCTGTCCTGGCTGTGTCCCCTCCCAACTTCTTGTGCCCCTCCAGCCTTCTCGCTGGCAAGGCCAGAGAAACTGAAAAGTCCTTCACTTAGTTTAAACATTACCCAGCAACAATTAAAAATATCAGTGTGTTATCAACATTATTCTCACACCAAATCCCAAACACTGCACTGCACCAGCTACCAAGAAGAAGAACTCTATCCCAGCTGGAACTAGGACAGTATCCACCCCTTGTGCCATACCATTTATATCATGCCACACTTTCCAATACAACCTCACAAACCACCACTGCCCTTCCCATCCTTTGATATAACACACAGATATCGTTCTCCTAGTCTATGGGCGACCCCTGTAAAAATGCCTATAAAATGTCCACAAAATGTCCATTGAGTTCATTTAGTCCATGACTTGGGGGTCCATCTGTTAAGGTGGTCACTCAGGACAGGAGAGGTGGTGTGCTGCATGGGGTTATTGGGCACCAGAGCCAGCTTAGGTCAGGTCACTGCTGCACTTGCACTGCTTCTTGTAAGGCTTGTAGACCAATGATTCAGGCAGTTCCTGCTATAGCAATTCCTAGAACACGCAACTTAAATCATGGGTTACAATGATTTAAAAGTACATACATTACAGTCTCCACCCCTGGTGCCTTTGGACCAGCCTGTCAGGTTTAACATCCTCCCCTTGCTCCTAGCCTGGCTAGCAACAAGGGGTTCCTGATATAGTAATTCCCACAGCATGAAACTCAGATCCCAGGTTACAACAATTTAAAGGTATTTCCATTACAGATGCTCACAAAAGATGCGCATCCCTCGCACTTCATGGAGTTTCAGCTTTTATGTGTCTTCACTGGCTTATTCACAGACAGAATAGGAAAAGAAAATAATTCTTTTCTCTTAGAGGTGGGAGACATCAGCTGCTACTTGCATGCTAAGTTGTTCTTTCTTTTGCTAGAAAGATTTGGTATTCGTGTGTAAAAGCATTTGCCATCTAGACCTTCCACTCACCACTCAGACTTAGTATTCAGTTCCTGTCTCCTCTATTGTCTGTCCCAGACTTCTTTATCACCTTAATTTTGCAGGCCCCTCATCTTCCAACATTCTCATGAGCAGGCTGTTTCCCAGGAGATCAAGGAAAATGTCTCTCATGATCTTGAATCCAGGCCCAGCCCACAAGGCTAAACTACTTGCAGTATGTTTCCCATAGCTCATAATTTGCCCTTCATAGAAAGGAGGTTGAGTCTAATTAAAGGGAGTGATAGTCAAGCAGAGGATGATAGCCCTGTAAGCCTACCAAACGGCCCAGGCTAGTTCACCCTTTTTGAAGCCTTTCCTCGATAGCCCTGTGGATGAAAGAAAACTGTCACCATTGTGGAAAGTTCTAAAATACCCACCCTGACACACCAACAGGCTTCCTGCCGCACTGGGTGTGCTCAGGTGGCTGCCTGCTGCTGGAAGACACATCAGACAACTAGAGCTCCACATCTTTGAAGAGTTACTATCATAATTCAATGCTGAAAAGGTTCAAGCAAGAAAAAAAAAGCCACCTACAAGCCTGCAGCACAGACACAATAAACCGTAAGAAAAAATAAAAGATCTGAGCTAATTACTTACAAGAGATCCCCATTTTATATTTAATTCTCTGTATCCCCTCACAGAAGGACAACTAGTACCAGCTGCTGGAAAACCTGAGACAAGCTAGGGTACTAGATTTTAGGCAAGGGGCGAAGCATCTCTTGCTTACCATGTACCTACTCACTGAAAGGGAACAAAGTGCAGGCTTTGCTGATGTGACAACAAATGGCCACAAAAGGGATACACCTCCACAACACTGGCACTCACAGATGTTAAGAGGAGGGAAGGGCTGCTTGAGAAGGATGTGACTTGTGTTGATCAGAGCAAGCTTCACATGGAAAGCAGTTTGCATTCCCTGCACTTTAGCAGTACTTTACTTGTTTTGCATTAACTGTTTCAAGTGTTCGTTGCTGAGAAACCACACTACCCCAAGACTCATATGAGAGAGCAGTTAAGAGTCTCTGAATTCATACCATCCAATTTGTTTAACCTATAAAGTTTACATTTTCATGGGTTTTCTATTCAGCATACATGAGGGCTTAAAACTAAACAGCAGAACTTTTAAAATGACACATTATCAGTACAAAAAGAAGAGCTTTTTAGGTTATCAAAAGTTCCAAGAACAGACATATAGAATATTTTGGGAATGGCCAGCAATTCACTGCAGAGCTGAATACTTGCAAATAGGTGGGAAAAGGAAGAAAGTATTCCCAGATGAGAGAAGAGAAGGTGATGAAAGTACCGGCACCTTCAAACAAAGGCAAAAAAGAACACTTTTCACTGTCATATAATTATGTCTCGGGGGAAATAAGTAATAAATTCAACAGTGCAAGTTGGAGGCATGCAGAAAGGAATTTGGTAGGATGATTGCTAATCAGAGTATCTGTACTTCCAAACTGGCAACATACTTGTTTACTAAAAAAACATTTATTCAGGTAAAGGTTTTTATTATATTGTGTGATTATTTCACACTGGGAAACAGCTGTGCATTTACAGATTGATGGTCATAGAGACTTTCGGTGTTCTGAGCAGCTAGGCCTATTCCATTTCAGTCAAACATTGCTAGGTCCTTTATCTGCAGTATAGCTCTACTTTAAATAGGCAATATTCTCCTTGGAGTTTATTCAAAATGTTTTCCCAGCTCTATTGAACATGGCAATTCCTTAACTATGAGTAAAGCCTGTTCATCAATATTCTTGGCATGCCAGGACAACATCATTTTCTTTCTGTGGCATATCCATAGGCATGTTTCTTTTTCTTTCATGTACAGCTCTATTACAAAACAAATGCCTTCAATGTGACCACCCTAAGGGTCGGCACATTAAAACAACCTGTTATAGGGGTTTAGAAGATGTCAAGATGTTACATGACCTTACTCCTTGCTCGTTTTGCTGGGGAAGGAACAAAGTGATCACAGGGAAGCTGTAGCATGCAAGATACTGACTTTTCTATGCTAAACTGCGCTTTCTGAAACTAGAAGAAACATTTCCCTACATGGTATGAGAGCTAGTCCCCAAATGATCTGATAGTACAGTGCCTCAGTGCATTATATTACAGTTATATAAATACAAGGTAACGTGCTGTGCAATCACACTCACCTAGGCTTTCCTTGAATATAAAAGAAACATTATACATTTCTTTTCAGTGCAGACAGACTTGTGTGAAACGTTCACACTGGTGAAAAAGGGCAAGATTCAAGAAGCCAGAAGCAGTCAAGAGGAAACAAGGATGGAACAAGGAAAATCAGGGCATGAAAGCAACAGAGAAAAAAACCCACCAGAACAGCCCAGAGTACATTAGGTACAATCTCAAACAAGCAGTGGTAGCAGGAGGTAGAAGGCCCAGAGGGACATATAGAAGGTTGAAAGTAGGTGAGAGGCAGATGCACTTTGACAGTGGAGACTGCATGTAAAGATCCAGGGAGGAAAGGGGCTATGAGCTGTCTTTAGAGTGTCTGTGAGAAAACTAACAGAGATCAGGGAAAATGAAAAGATAGGGCCAGGAGAAATCCCAGTGTATTCAGGTGCAAAAGATAAGGCAAGTTGAAGGGATTTCATAGTTGGAACTTCTCAAAAAGGTCCTACAATGTCACTGTATTCCCTTCTTGCCATGAACTTGATGTGATCCCTTGCAATGTCTGCAAAGACTTTGCTACCTAGTCAGTGTTTTACAGCCAAATAAATGCTCATTTTTGCAGATTTACATGCCAAAAGGAAACTTCAGCCTGGATACCCAGAAGGGCAGTGGTACTAGAAAAGGTCACCAATTTATGCTGTGTGATTTGAAGGAGAAGCACCATCCGATAGACAGATGTAAGCAAAGGTTTGGCACCAAGGCTCACATGATAGAAATTCCGCTTTATACCGATAAGATGTGTGGTGCTGTGACTGCAGCACAGGATTTTCTGCTGAGAAATTGAGTACCAGTAATAAAGTATTTCTGTAGGAATCCTGTCTGGGGAATCATGTGCATATTTAATTCAGTGGAGAAAGTGTTTAGAAGTAGTTCAGCCTTGCAAAAAAATATTGTCCCTCGGTGTAAGTAAGGTCAGCAAGAGCCTGACTTATCCACCATATAACAACCCATCAGCCTTTATAATCCTGACAGCAATCAGATTTTGTTCTTCTCTTGACAGTACAAGAGATGTGTTAGGGTTTAACATCCAGTCTGTTTTATTAGTTCCTAGAAGGAAGTATGATAGTGCTGCAACTTCCCTTTGTAGAAATGTTTTAAATGCTTCGTGATTCTGAATGTCTTTGTTAGTCACACAATCCCTGCAGGGTATGGAAGGGCACACTCTCCCCATTTGCTTATAGACAGAACAACAGCATTTGTTTTTGAGCTACTCCAGGTTACAACCTGTGCATAATGCAATGAAGAATATTTTGTCAATTGCCTTTTTAATGTATATCTTGCACACTTTTAACCTTTGACTATTAAATATTCATATTCTAAAAGGTTCTGGATGCCAGTTTTTTAGCAGTTCTTCTCTAAGAAGAAACAGCTTGTAAGATGCAAAGTCCCAAAGTAGAAAAAAAAAAAAGATTAATTTCAGTTTACTACAACCACTTGTACAAGGAAAAATGCTACAGATGACGCAACAAGTGCAAGTGCATATTATAAGGAAATCTACTTACTATATTAGCAATGTGTGCACATGTGCATGCATATTTTATCCAGATATGTCCTTCTTCCTCACAATGGGATTATTCAATATTTTTAAATGCACTGAAAACACATTAGCAAATGGATTCCTATTTCTGATGTAAATAAAAAATGGTAAAGAGACACATTTTATCTACACTCAAAAGTGTTCTTTCTTCCTTTCTTTTTTGTTTGGGGTTTGTTGTTGGTTTGGTTTTGGGGTTTTTTTTGTTGTTGTTGGGGTTTTTTTTTGGGGGGGGAGGATAACAGTAAAGTATTGAGATTCTTCCATAATTTTTATTGATGGTATGTTTTCATATTTTCACATGGAAGATGTAAAAAAGAAACAGCCCTACATTTTCTGTTAAAATTAATGGGTTTTTTACAGCAAATCCATTGCCACCAACGAGTATTTACTCACCATTATAGAATACTAAGAATAGTAGGGGGCATAAAAACCTTCATAATCTTCTTCAGGTGAGCAAAATTGAATTATCCTGAAACAAACAACTTAATGGTAAATATATATTCGCTCCCAGCACTGCAAATGTCTTTAAGATGCTGTACTTGTCCAAAGCCTTTTTTTCAACAGTTTATCAACATGACTTCTTCAGCATTATTGTCCCCTTGACCTTCCATCTGTATTCTCAGTGGCACATCCTTAGCGGTGCTAGAACAATGCTTGCAATTTCATTTTAGTGCATACATAAACATGAAACACTTCATGCAGGACAACATATTTTAGCAATCTTGTGACACTCAGGGCTGAACAAGTCAACCATGCTAAACAGCTTCAGCTTCTTTAAAGTCATTTAGGAGCCACCATAAGGTTGCCAGAAACAGAGGTAAATGGATAAAAGAAATGTATTCCATAATGGGATTAAATAAATTGTGGGGCAACAAATACTTGTAGAATTAAGAAATGTGGTTATTGCAAGGCCAGCAGATGGTTTGGAGCTGAAAGTAAATGCTAAATTGAAAATCCAGTCTTGGCACCAGGCACACATGACCAGGATAAGCAACACAGCTTCCAGAGTGCTACTGATGCAGGAATCGATAGTCAGCAGCAGAGCATCAGGATGCCTGCAAAGGCTCATCTTCCTCTCCCCTTCTCTGTGCAGGAGCAAGTCTGTGCAACAAGCAGCTGCTGGCAGCGCTAGCAAGCCAGCTCACAGAGGGCAAAAACACTTCTTCCCAGGGAGAGCCTCAAACACCCTTGTTTACTTCCATCTGTCTGTAAATCACCCCTAGGAACACCTCTCAATTCACTAGCGTGCACAAGTCAAGCGTTAAATCTGAATTCACTGCTTCCTTACTCTGTTGGTAGCCACAACACCCTTATTCAGATGTTTCGTAACGACACATGCCAGAGCTGGATATGGACTTGGTCTTTAAGCTGGAAACCTCTCACTGTTCAGCAGGGCTTGTGTGCAGGCTGCCTAGTGTGACAGGAGAGCAGGAGAAGCAGTAGCTGGGCATTTATCCTCGGCCTTGCCTTTTGTCAGGGGTCTGGGCCAGCATATATCCCATCCTGCATCACCACCGCATACTACACTGGCATCTTCCCCTCTTCTCCCAGTCTCCTCTGACCTTTTCCAGCCATCATTTGATTAGAAAGTTTCTAAACTGAAGTGTTAGGTGGGAAGGATCATTAATTGCAGGGGGAACACTGCAGGTCCAGGGAGACATGAAAACATTGCTTATCTCCAGCATCTCCAAGCAGCCCTGCAGCTCTGGATTTCCTTTTCTTACCCAGATGATCTCCCACATGAAGGCTCTAGTAAAAAAGACTTAAGGCTCTAGTAAAGAAGACTTAATGAACTAATCAGCAGAGCTGGGTTCAGTGATGCAAACATTGGTGTCACGGATAGATTACACCAGTTTGTCACAGATGGAGTGATGCACTTCACTCATAACAGAGAAACGGCGATATGGTTATTGGTATAAAACAGCGATTTAAGAAAGTTTGATAGTAAATACAGCAGTGGTTTAATGAGATTTGATGGCAAGGTACACTTGATTATTTACTGCACAGGGGACAGGGTCAGACAAAATTGTCAGAGAGACCCTCCTATTGAGTCATGAGGTTCAGAAAGGACACCCTTGCATTCTAAACTCCTTCTCAGAGGGGAGTTTAGGTGCAGCTAGATCCAGAATTAGTCTCAGTCTTTGTCAATGGTTTATATCTAAAGCAGGGGTCCTCAAACTTTTTAACCAGGGGGCCGGCGCGCAGATGCAGTGGCAGGCAGCCATCTGCGGCTGCTTGGTTTCCCCCCCAACCCCCAGCGGGGGGGTCTGTAAATACCGGAGGCCGGATTAAGGGCCCTGGGGGGCCGTATCCAGCCTGCGGGCCGTAGTTTGAGGACCCCTGCTCTAAAGGATTATATGTGCGTGATCAATCCCTTATACCACTCGGATAAGATTTCGAAGTTTAGCGTGCTATTAATCACTTAGTGAGAATCTGTTGCGGCAAGGAATCTCTGAGCCTCGAGGATCAACCTTGAGAGGTGTCCCTACTCAAGGGGAGATGTGTCATGCTGCCCACTGCCATGCAGGAGAGCTCAGTGGGCCCTGAGTGTCCACTAGTGATGGAGTAAGGTAATTGACTCGTAGCCGTATTTGCATAACAGCTACAGAAGCTGGTTTCTTTCACACTTGTCTAGAGTGGACCTTGACCACCGCTTTTAGGTGGGTGCATTGTTCACATTAGCCCTTGGCTGTCATGTTATCTGTGTCACCGAGACCACTTTGAGTCGGATGGAGCCATCAGGACCAGACACAGCCATTACAGCCGCCCCTGGTGGTTATCACATCAGCATTGTTAAGGAAGTAAAGGTCAGGACGGGGAGGCGGGGAAGCACACCGCCACAACTCGGTACTAGCTTCAGAAGTGCTATTTCTTCTCTTGCATTTACCAGAATCCAACGCAAGCATTTTTTCCCATCCAGGCATTTAAAATTCAAGAGTGATCCCAGCACAGTGTATTAGGGGGTAGCAAAGAAGAGGAATTGCCTGTTATTGAATAGTTTTCAGCATAGCAGAAGATGCTGTAAGCTTCCCTGTGGCACCTGTGTCCCCAGTAGGACGGATACAGGGTGAGAATACACAAGCAACTAACTTTGAGTATAAAACAGCAGGTAATATATAGCCATTTGGGTGCATATTTTTATCACGGAGATATAAAGAGTAATCCTGAGGTAATTTCAGCCCTTCAGTGGAAGTGGGGTAAGCTATCCCAGATTTGTCTTGGAGCAGGAGCATTTCTACCTAAAAATTGCCACGAAGCAGCTGTCAGGTGGGAACTTGTCTCTTGCCTTTGGCAGCAGCATCCCTGGGTTTTGTGCAGCACCACAGCCTGTCCCTTCTACGATGTGCTATAAGGTATGCTCCATAGGGACTGCTGCTGATAAAGGGGAGTCCTCTTAGCCTTCCTCCTCATCCCCACAGTGGTAAATCTGCAACTGTCCAACACTGAATTCATAGTTTTAATCTGCTATAGCTGTTTTGTGTTGTGTGACGGGCACAGAGACTGCTGCAAGTGCTCTTGTGAGGTTTTGTTTCTTCAGTGCGCCCTTTCAGCTGTTGTCTCTGAGCCGCACAGCTCTGCTGCGCACATGCAGCGTTAATGTCTTGCACAACCACAGCCAAAACAAACTGCTAAAGGGAGTCTGACATAGTTGTAGCCATACATTTAAACTCATCACTGTGAATGGCACAGAGAACACAAGTAGCTGCATAAAGGGTAGGGAAGATGCCATACTCGGGTCTGCCTGGGCAACAGACACACAACTAATAAAAAAGTAAAATGGCATTTCTGTGCATAACCATTGATGGAGTCAAGTAGCGTATAATAACAGCTGT
Source organism: Falco biarmicus (assembly GCF_023638135.1). Taxonomy (NCBI): domain Eukaryota; kingdom Metazoa; phylum Chordata; class Aves; order Falconiformes; family Falconidae; genus Falco; species Falco biarmicus. The sequence goes on from NC_079296.1 coordinate 35,733,326, forward strand.
TTACCAAAAAACCCCACCAAAAAAACCAAGAGAAAAATCACTACATGTGAGCTGCTAAGGATGCCACCACTATAAATTTCTCCACAGCTACAATCACGATTGTGGCCAACACTCTCTGAAGCTGTGCTAGAGCAAACACTGCTATCCATCTATGCCAAAAAATTAGCTGACTATTGGTCTACCAAAGCTCATGCATATTTATCAGGGCAAATAAGCAGTTATTTTTGACATACTATCCAATGCTACTGCACATAGTAAAAGCCCCTCCACTGAGTCCACATCAAAAATACTGACAAAAAAATAAACAAAAATCACTATTATGCGGAGAGGGGTCTTAGCAAATGGAAGAAAATTACCCCGATGTGTCATGCATAAAGTAAAGGTACCTTTAGCAAATGCCAAGAGAAAGGAAACATAGCACTAAGTAATATGGGACTGGGGACATACGTCTGGAAGAATCAACCAGCTGACTTAATGAAGCAGACAGTGATACTTTGCTCAGTGTGTTTTGGGGACACAAAACAGAATGAGTCAAGGTGGAAAGGAGGAAGGGAACATGACGGCTTCTGGAGCAAGAAAGCAACTGGGTCCTAAAGTAGCTGCAAACATGCTTCAACAACCGCTGACAGGAGCAGCAAAGACCCATCTGCCAAGTTAAGGTGATCTCCAGACAGCCGACTGGAACGGGCGAGAGGAAGAGAGAAGCACCCACTAGTCCCACATCAAGAAATGCTGCGTTTCAAACTCCAGGCAAGAGACTGAAAATAACTTTTGGTGGGAAGGAGAGGCTCAGGAGCAACATTATTGCAAAAGCAGGGAGGAAATGTTGAAAATACTGATGAGCAGTGTGGCTCAAGTGGAGGTAGAAGCATCCCTGGCCATGAACTTTTCCTCTGATTTGCAGAATCAGATTCTCACACGCTGTACTATTAGTTTACTTTTACTTTGCTGTAGGGGTTTGGTATTTCTGAAAAGCACACTTACAGGTCAAAAGGTTGGAATTACATGCCCTTCTCAGGATCCTATCCAGTGCGTTTCCATCTTAAAATGTACATACATGTTAGAGGACTCCCTTTCAAAGTGCAAGCCTCTATCAGACCATCTTACAGTTGCTCAATATTTTTGCCAGTGTGCCTTTGTACTTCAGGACAGCAGCAGCACAGTGGAGCCCCATTTCTCCTCTTACTGTGACTTCCATTTACTATTTTCTTCTGTTAGTAAAGCCATTAACACAGCAGACTGCCCCATCCTATTTTAAGTTCCCTTTTTACCTGGATCGTTGAGCCCATTCCACTGTATCTTGTCAGCCAAAGGAGCAGTGGCTTTGCACCCCCGTGTCCACATTAGGTATGTGTTACAGTATTACAGCAGCATCACACAACCAGCACAGTCACTGTGCTTGCTCTGCTGGACTATGGGAACCATCTCATCACTCTGTGTCTGGGGGAGGGGGTCTGAGGGAGAAGGGAAGCTGGAAGCAAAATGCCCATGCAGAGGTACAATATTGATGAGCAAGGAAGTCATACTGAGAAGCACCCCATACTTGTCCATTTGGGATGGTACCGTCCCGAACTTGACAACCCCAGTCTTGTATCTGTGTCACTCAAGCTACGTTTTGTTCCTACAGATTATTTTTTTTTACTCTCCATATTGACTCTCTCGTCCTGTCATGGCACCCTTTTTCACAGATGACACCCACCCATAAATAAAGAGCAAGCTTACACATCTTTTCTTACCCCTCCTCTAAATAAAGGACAAGAGAATGCATCTGTAATAATAAATGCAAGTAATTGCTCCCCACCCTCTGCCTTATCTTGCAACACTTACTCTCCCAGATTTGGTACTTTGTGCTCTCTATTAGCTTTTCAGATTCAGAAAATTGTTGCAATTCACATAAACTTTTCATACTTAATACAAAAAGAACTGTATCTCTCTCCACTCCAACAGTGTCAGGATGGTTAAAATTCCTAATAGACTGTAAAAATTACACCTCAGATTTACTAAATGATTTCTAAACCATTACTTCTGCCCTTAATGCCTGATTCAAGTCAATGAGACCTGAGAACACAGCAGTTTGCAGAAATAGGTTTTGTAAGATGCGAAATACATCTGTTCACACTGCAAAATGTCAGCACAGATTTACTGTAGATTCAGTGACTTAGCAGGCTTTAAAGCAGAGCGGATCAATGAGAAGACCTTGTGTCCAGCTGGGCCACATTGCTTTCTGGAGGTCTGGATCAGAGGGAGGGAACGTCGTGCTGATCTGGCCTGCCTACTATCCAGGGCCGGCCAGGTAAGCAGAGCAGAAATTTGGCAGAAGCAAGATACAAAGCCCTCATTCCCCATTCCCCACACAGAGAGTGCAGGCAACTCCTGACCCTTGTCTAAAACCACAAAGACCAGTATGATCAGCATCTTTTCCTCTTCATAAGCTCAGCAATGTACACTGTTTTATCCCAGCTTCTCGCTAAAAACCTGTAATGACTTTCCCAACAATTTAACTCGTGTGCATGTTTTAATTGCAGCATTTACAGGAAGTATGAGCAGAAATGGAGAGGACCAGGCGGTCAGCTGCAAAGTCATATGGAAAATGAGAGGAAGTGAGGCATAAAGTGATTCTATAGGTCCCTGGAAACAGGTGATCTCCAAGTTAGTAATCTTTAAATCAGTTATTTAAACTATCTTTCTAGAAAAGTTGTTTTGGTAGTACCTGTGGTAATTAAGATATATGCATATATAAAAATAAACAGTTTTATTTATTATATTTATATATGTGTGTAGATATATAGATATACATATTTAAAAAAACAAACCTGCCTATGGTTGCTCTAAAAGCAGTGAACTGCTCCTGCTGTATTCGCAGAGCTTTCCATACATCTGCAGGGGATGGAGAAGCTGTCTTCAAGATCAGGGACAGTGCCGAGCTGACAACCATTTGCATTGCGTATGTATAACCTCCCCTGTCAGCCTTTCATTCACAGCCGTAATACCAGCCCAGCTAGACGCACAAGTGTTTTATTGGCCCTTCTTAACAAACTCAAACAAGCATCCAACCACCACTGGATCTCACTGTGTGATCACAGCTTCCATGCTACTTTAAGCTGAAAAACTTACTGCAGACCACAGGGATAACTGCAGTTTGGGTACTTGCTACCATGAGGCAGCTTTCGATACATGTAAGTTAAAGGGGCTGAACAGCAGACCTTACACAATTTTCAGACTGCCAGCTGGCTCCAAAGTTTCCCTTGCTTCAATATGCAAACCCCAGCTTTTTTACTTTTTTAAAAACACACATAAACAAAGTGCAACACTGAATGGCCCAAGGAGAACTGGGACACATACTACAATACTGAAGACAGAAACTGGTTTGTAAAATACATCTCCTGAATCAGAAGTTCACAGCAGCCCCACAGTGAGGCATACAGTAACAAACAGGACTCAAAAGAGTTTCCTATTTGGAGACCCCCAAAAAAGTGAAGAGTTTCAGTAAAACCATTCCACATTGCAGAGTAGAGAAGTGGGTCAACTGCAGAACAGTTTAGCTTCTTGGGAGCCTTGAACACTGAGAAGTTTAAGAATAATCTTTACCAAATACATAACCAAGCTCTGAAAATATTTAACATATTCCATCAACATAATATGATTCTAATAGCCCTTTGAAGCTTCGTCAAAATGTTTTGCTGGCCTTCTATGAATTATTAATCTATTTTTTTCAGTAATAATAGATGACAGAAAATAAGCATGTAAACAAAGAGAAATACATAGGCATCTCCACAATTAATTTTTGGGAAAAGAAATGTAACCATCTCAACCAGCAAAAATAAAAAAGCTATTACACTTAACACTAATGCAACCTTTACTGTAGAAAAGATAACAGCTGAAATGGCCATGCAAATAAGAAATCAAACACCTCTCTAGCAATGTACTTGTAACCACATAGTTTTAGGCAGTACGATGAAAACCATTAGCATACAATTTTCTGTAATGACATTTTTTAAAAAACCTTTTCCTATAAGATCATGCAAAATTGAGTCAGACTTTATCCGCAATGGACTTGTTTCCATTACAGGTACATTAAAAGTTCGTGTGTATTATTTAAATATGTCTCCATATTTAAATTTGCTGTCTCATAAAGGGAATCACTTTATTCCAAGACTGTGGACATTGCAAGAAATATTAATCGATAACTGGGGTTTTGTAGTAAAAAATGGGTGAAGGAAAAAAACAGAATGGAAACTACTGCATTTTAAAAAATGCATTTTAAAAAAAAAATAAAAAAGAACATGAAAAAAGGTTATTCTTGTATTTCTTTTAAAGACATCTTGCAAGAGGTTTCAGTTTTTTATTGGGAATTTGCACAGTAGGGAAATAAACAGGGGGAGACGACATTTTTCAGCTACTCATATTATAAAGTGAGTCTTTTTCCTGACTTACTGTCAACATCACTGGCATTGCAGTTATCAGATGCATTGTTCAAGTAATATTATCACTGCAAAGTTAACATTTTAGAATAGAAATATCTCTGCAATATAATTTCACATTATGACAAAGCCTGACACAAACAAAAAGTAAAAAAGTTCTTCTCAATGATTTTATCTGCCATATTAAAAAACTAGATGCTCATAAGACACAATGAAAGCTATTTAAATCCATCCAAATATATAGTCCTTCAACTAGATAAAGTGAGACCAGAATACATTTCTTATTATCAAAACTACAGTGACAATTTCAGGGGGACGGATATAAATGCATTACAATTTATCTAGCAAATGTTTAGGATGTTCTTTATTACTTCTGAGTGTCTGTGAGAGTTCTCATTTTATTCTCCTTAGTGAGGAGCGGTTCCAGCAATAGGGAACATGTTTTTGTGTTTCACTGAACAGCAGATGAAAGGAAGATCTCTCTTTTTAGAGACTGGCATTACATCAAGATAATGAAGTATTTATTTGGACAAATAAAGAAGTAACATGGTGTGACAGTCAAAGAAGAAGAAAAAAAAAAAAGAGGCACCATTTACACGATACTGTCCCTGACAGAAACAAAAAGGGAGAGAATTATTTTAGCAGCAAAGGGTTTTTAAAGTGCTAGCTGCTACAAATAGTAAATGCAATTCCCCACTGTCTCTCATATTTTGGAGACATTCACACCTAGGAAAATAGAGTACCAAAGGTGAATTGCCTCCACTTTGCAAAGATGTAACCACATATTACACAGTCAATCAGGTCAGTTAAATGTCTCCTTTGTTCCCTTGTTGTAGTTGGTGGGGAGTAGGTCTGATGCTTCACTGTTAACATGATCCTCAGCAAGTTAGAAAGCGAGGGATGAAAACCCTGCCAAAACCACATCGCTGCTGTCCCTTCACTTTCTTTTTAGATAATAGGACCATCGTATTTTCTGATAAGGAAAACAGCTTTTTCTCAGTTTATAGCAAATAGATCTTTAGTTATTAAAAAAACGAAACAGGAACACTAAAGATACAGACTGAGCTGAGATTAAAGATAATCTAAACCTGGCTCCCTTGTCTCAGGTATCAGTGACAGTAAGAACGCATAAATTGTGAGTCATAAAAGGAATAATTAATAAGAACGAAGCATGGAAAAGAAAATCACCAAATGAGAGAGAAGGAAAAGGCAAAGGATCTCAGAGTGTTTAAAACCTCTTGTAAAGATGTATTCGGAGCTCCTGAGCTCAGTTCTGGTCAGCCTTCTTCAAGAAAGAGGGATCAAATGGGAAGTCACCTAGAGGAGGCTAGGGGAGTTATGACAGAAAGGAAAGCTTATGTTGAAAGAAGATGGCATTGCTCCCCACAAACATATCACAGGGGAAAAAAACCTGACCAAGAGAAAAAAGGTGAGCGTGTGATATAAGCTCTAATTCAGTGTTGGCACCACCAGGTTTAGGTTATACAAAGAGGTGAAGGACACATAACTACCTCCAAGAAGGCAGCATTCTTCCCTAGATGAAATACTTGCTGCTAAAACGTAGGTATTACCTATAGAGAAAAGTAGGCAAATAACAAGTGCAACAGTCTAGATTAAATCTGTAGATAGGAACCAAACAGATCTGCAGAGCTGCGCAACAGCTTGGCTGGTATGTGAGCCTGAATGCTACCTGGGACTCCTGGTGTCTCAGTAGTAAAGGTGGGGCTTTGGCTGCCACAAGGTATATGTAGTCTCGTAGGTTATTCAAGTATTGCCGCTCCTGAAATGGCTAATTTGTGCTCTGCCAGACTTGTGAAAATCTAAAACATAAAGCCTTAAGACTGAGGAATTTATTTTCTTTTAACGAGATGGTTGACTGATGCAGGTTTACCTCTTAACATAAATAACCACACTGCTGGTGCTTTGTGCAGGTCAAAAGCTGCAGGGCTGCCCGTTCATTGATATGTTCAGATGCATGTTCAGATAAATAGACTGCATTTTCCTAATGGAACTGTTTAGATTTTGCTGCTAAAATGACAGCAAAAAAAAATAACTTGAAGTTCTGAATGTGTATTCAGTCATAAAGTATCTAATAAAACAAAAATGTTTCCATAATGAGGTGTTATCTGTCTTCTCTACCGATGTTTTATATTTTTTTGCACAAACATACGTGCATATATAATTCATCACTAGAGTTAATAGTTTCACCTAAAAATATTTTCCTTAGTTTTACATTTTTGACTAATGGGCACTAGGCTTTCAAAACCTTAAAGGGTTACAGGAACCCAGTTTCCCTTGTGTATCAGGAAGATTATATCTCACCATCATCTGTTTCTGCCCGTTTAATTCCTCATGCTTGGAAAACTGATACTGCTTGCAGAGCTCTCTGTATGAATACTCTCTGAATTTAGGGGTGTAAGGCTAAGCTTTGCTGATGAAACCTTTGTTATGAATCATACTGTGCAAAGAATTTATCTCACCTTCATTTAACTGCAATTTAATATCTTCCTATATTTAAATATATTTCATGAACCGGGCATTTATCCCTCCAAAAACTCTGAAGTCTGCCACTTGAAATAAGATGTCATCATTGCATTTCTGGTCATTGGCAGATAACTCACTGCAAAAGCTTGAAACCTACACTGTGATCACAAGACGCTAAGTACAACGGATTCACTGATGTACATGCTCACACCACAGGCTGCACAGACCTGCTCAGCAATAGTACCACCGTGTAATAAAACCTACTCGGAAGTTACTTGTGGACTGATCTTTAAGGTTGTGAATGACACCAGCAGGTAACATTTTTTCCAACTTATAGCCTCCATTTTCCTTGTTCAGTATTATAAAGATAGAACTTAGGCAAAAAAGGGTTTCAAAATCATACCTAAATATTTGAAAGGCATCAAAACAGCAGAAAAGTTTAAATCACCATCTTTGCTGGTGAATCAGGATAAAAAAATACATGGCAGGGGCATTTCATCATGAGAGTATGCTCATCATCTCTATTTTTGAAATGACCTGTTAAATGGGTTTACATCTTCTTTTGCTTCTACAGGATCTTGTATGATCTGGCTGAACAGGCATTTCTTCTCTCCTTAGAAATATCAGAAAAATCCAATGGAAAAAAAAATCCCTTTTCCCTGGTTTAGGATCCACAGGGAAAGGAGATATTTCTATGTACATTTTAAACGCAGAACAACAGAACTAGTTGTAAATAATCCACTATCGCTTGATTTTAAACCTAATAAATCTCCATTTGTTTGTGTAGCTGTAACAGGGGAGGTAGCAAACACAATTCTCCAGAAGGATTAGGCAGTAGGTGTACTCAGCAAAGCATGCAGCTAGATTTTGAAGAGCTAGTATTTATCAGTGATGATATAGAGTGGGGTTTTGCAATATGCATGTCATACACAAAGTTGCCCTTTTGCCTCAGACAATTTGACAACAGCACATTTTTAAAGGTGGAGAACGAAGCTGCCTAAGCAGTAAGTTTTCTTCATTTTCCTAGTTTCGAGTACACTTCAGTGAAGCTTCTAATTCAAGAGGAAAATACTGAAATACAGGTAAGTCAAAACCAATGTGTTTCATAGACCAAGAAGTGACTGCTACTCAAGCCTGCCTTCAGAGGTAGTCTTCAGCATCAGGAAAGTGAGCAAATATACCTTTCAAAAATCATCTTTTTTAAGAAGTGTCAGCTAGAGCTGACAAGACATTTGAATGATACAAGGATGGTACTGAAAATCTTACTGTAGTATGTGTCAGATTGTGACAGGGTGCCAAAAATTTCACTGAATACAAAAAAGAAGGTTCTTCATTTCCCTGCTATTTTCACCCCACATTTCAGCCACAAAGCAGCTGGAAAGACTACCAGGTTTCCTGAGATCGTCTAATTAGAGGACGAAGAGCCTGAAATCGAGTTTTAGTCGAACATTCTCACCCACCTGGACAGAAGGTTACTTTAAATGAGCTTTTCCCTTAGGTCAAAGAGAGGGAGACACTGAAGAGGGAGAATAACATGTTCATAAGTAATCTCAGGGAGACTTTACAACCAGGAACCACTGGACTCCTGTATAGTCTGACAGGCTCTCTATTATTTATGTAAACCCTTTGTACTTCTTACACCACAAAGGCACTACAATTGTCTTAACTGCACCCAAGAGGAAAATGTTAATATTTTATCTAGTTGGCAAAGTACTCACAACACATTTCTAATGTAGGACCTGGAATCCAGGTATATGCTAAATAAAGTCCGTGGCAGTCCCCTTTGGATTGGTGTTAAGGTTGTCTTCATATTGTAGGCAGATGATTTTGTTTAGCAAAAATGTTAAAAGAGACCACTTACTTTTTTAAAGGGACCAAACACCACAAAACAAGAAAGCTGGTTTAGAGAAGATGGCTGCTCACTTCTGCAGCCCCATGAAATACAAGCCAAGCTCAAAGTACAGACTTTATGGTTTAGTCCCCCAGCCAAGAACTGCTGGATTCAGGGACAAGATCCAGGCTTTCTGGTGTAAGAGGTGAAATCTTGAATGAGCTGACAGATAACAATCAAGAGTGAAATTTCAAAAATAAATTCTGAGCCAGAAAGCACGCAAGGAGGTACGAAGGCTTTCCCTATTCCTGTCATGTCTTCCCGTGCTATTCTTTTGCTGGTGTATCTCCTGGTTCTTAACTCACACAGCATTTCCAAAACAAAACAAGAAAACCCTTATTACTGACATCTCTCTGTATGTTCAGGGTAAGAAAAGTTGATCAGCACTCCCACAGTATTGAGAGAGGAAACAGAAGAGCCATGCCTGATCCCAGATGGCTGATCTAAAAAAGACAAAGGGCCTTTCCTGCACCTGTGGTTCCCAGCACCCAACAGGAACATCTAGAAGTTCCAAGGGTTTCAGTTTATCTAAAAAGGAAGGAGAAATTGAGCCTGCAGGTCTATAGAAAATTTCTCAGGTATTTAGGTGCATAAGCCATTCTTGTGTTCAAAAAACACAGCTCAATAGTACCTTTAAATAGTTTTTCATACTGTGAAATTTCAGGGACCTATTAAAAGGCTGAAACTCTGAGTAATCCAGACAAATGACCCAGAAACTTCACATATTTCCCCAGGCATTTGGGGTTCACCCAGATCATGGCAAACTAAATACCAACGCTGTGTTTTTAATGCAAAAGGGATTATAGAGAGATTCTCTGCTATAGAGAGGACTATTATTATCTGCTTCTGTAGAGTCTAGGACAATCAGGAGAACACCTGTTTATTAACATTCACTTCCATGTGGAAATCTCATTCTTTCAAGTTTCTTCAAGAACTCCCACCAAAACTGGTATTTCTGAATGCAAGTTTCTAATTCCTCATGCCATGTGTTCAAAAGGTGGTCCATGGAAAGGAATTCCCCAGATAAAAAAAAACCACAACAGTGTTTCTGGACAAAAACAAACAAACAAACAAACAAAACAAACAGATATATAACTTGTCAGTACTGCCTGGAATCCAACCTACAAACTCTTCAGTGTTATCAGAAGCCTCTACCACATAGCACAACAGGCTGGGGGGGGTTTGCCCACAGCCAGAGTAGGAAACAAAGAAGTTATTTTCCAGTTATACCGTGACTGAAGCGTTCAGCTTATTATAGGAAGCGCATAGTTACCAGCTATCAATCATGATTAGCATGCTATAATGGCATTTACTTTTTCCCATGGGACATTAGGTGGCCCAAATGTATACTATAATAATTACCTTTAAATTGTTCCTTTTTTACCTCTTACAGTCCAAGTTATTAATTTTCCATCTCTGAGGAAAATTAGTTGTATATAAAGTGTACTCCAGCTACCTTCCACTTGATGTGGTATTGGTCACCACAGCTCTGAATGAGTCTGTACTGCCAGGTGAGAGTTGTTTGTCAGGAATGATAATGGCAGTCTAATGAACAGGAGTTTGGTTTTGAAACAGAAGAATGAACACTTAGTGACATAAACGAAAAGCAACAAAAGGCAAGGCACATGACTGATGGGAAGTGGTGACAAGGTTCAGGAAAATGAAAAGCACGTTCACCACACAGCATGTTCATCAAGTTCACCTTGATGAACCAATATATCAATATCAATAAAGGTCAAACACCTTCCATCACAAATTTGTCAAAAATTTCGGATTATCTCAAAATTTAGTCATCCCCATAGATGAGGTGGAGAAATCGAGAAATTGAGAAATATCAAACAAGATACAGTCGACTTGTATCTCAATGCCCAGGGCATACTTTCAGATCATATGAGATTTGAAGTTATTTATTTATAAGTTAAGAGTTTCTTACAGTAGTTATTTCTTGGAGAGAAAAGTTCTTCCCCTTTTAATGGGCACCTCTCTAAAGAGCTGTATGATGCAAACAAAATCCAATGCTAACAAGTGTTGTTTTATTGGAAGATTATCTCACCTTCTCCAGAAACCACTTTCCAGTTTTCCAGTATGTTATTGTACTGATTTATTATCAGGTTTTTTCCTATTTATATGCTCACTTTTCACACTGCAATAATATGAGGATTACAGAGCATGAACAAGTTTTCCCCTGTTCAGACTATTTAACTTCAACAAAATGAGAACTGGAAGTGATTATTTTTGACAAGTCTTCACTCTGCAGGCTACCAGTAGCTAGATAACTACCCTTGTGAAATAAATGTCGACATACAATTTATATGCATGACATTTTTTCTGTCCAAATGAAGATGTCAGCAAGATCTAAACACTTCAAGTTAGTGTAGAACAATTAATCTTGGAGTTAGTAAATGTAGCAGCTTAAAATATGCATGACACATCCATAGTGTAGACCATCCTTATTTATAATAGAAAAATTAATCATGTTCCTATAAAAAACAAAAGATGCCAGCACTATAGCCCAGAAGTCCTATTCAAAGTTTAGAGGATTGTGCGCTGTTTAAGATACTAAAAAGTTGTGAGAGGTAAAGATTTCATTTTTACAAAATCATGTAAGACAACACACAGCTCTGTGTGGCTTTTTTCATGGCAGCACAAAGGTCAGCATTGGCTGCAACACACATGCAAAGGGCAACCAAGTGCTCCAGTAGCAAACCCACACCACAGTCCCCAGTGTCAGTGCACAGGAGCTTGTCCCTGAAGCAATAGTAGCATAAATATGATTGACTTTTGTGCCAGAATCCAACCTGTACTTACCCAGTCTGTCAACTCACTGGTTTCCATGATTTTCCATGAAGTTTTTTACCCTTACAGGTAAGTTTTATCTCTCTCTCTCTTTCCTAGACACACATCTCTCAAACTTGTCTTTTTCCTTGGTGCTATTCTGTATGCTAACAGTGGGGTTTAGGCAGCCTTGCACCATTACTTGCTTCCACAAACATCCACAGCTTTAATTTTAATTAAAAGCAGCACCATGATCAGTCAGTCACTTGGCATTCCTGGAGAACTAGCCTGCTCTTTGCCAGGTCATTTCTCCCTAGTCAGTGCACGTACATGTGTGTGTATAGATACAAATGCATATATGTATGTACGTCTACACACCCATAAAATGAAATGCAGAGTCACCAGCTTTAAGGGTTTGGTTGCACTTCTGTTACACAAATGCCCAAAGTTTTTGACCCTCTCCACACAAGTTGCTCTTACCATTTCCATGACCTCCATCAGAACAAAGCTTTTCAACTAGAAGCCCAGCTTCAGACACTGGAGTGCATTCCAACACATCTACAGGCCAATGGCATTTCCTGCGCAAGATCTCAGCCCAGATGATGTCTCAGGAGGAGGAGATGTGTTTCACACATGCCAGGGAGGAAGAGTTCACACGCGGGTGTCAGTGCACAGCAGCTGATGTCAGGTGTTTTCCTCCACATAGAGGCAGTGGCTTTAGGCTCTGGTGGGCTCTCATATTTCTGGTTTTATTGCTCACCATCATGACACTTGTCTCATTCCAGTAAATGCCATAAAAATCCAGGGAGTCCAGAGGAAATCTGATTTTAGATGGGTAACTGAGTAATTTTAATTGCTTACAAACTATATGCGAGTAATGAGCCACAGGTCATCTATCTCAACATTCAGGTCTGCACTGAAGACATCTGCGTACCTTAACTCAACTCTGCAGTTTGTGGCTATGCAATTTATCCCATGATATATCACCTTCATCCACGTGATGGATTTGTCCATGAACAGAAAAAGAAAAAACAGTGTTTATGTGTGTGTTTGTGGGGGGGTGCATGTGTGGGCATGCATGCAGACACACAGACTTGCTGACTAACTATGTACATCCAGGCTCAGAAGAAATTACCTTGGAAAGGGCAGCATCTCCAGGCTAATTCTCCAAAAGACCACAAAGCTGATAGACCACAGAGCAGTTTAATTTATATAGAGCTGCAGGCGTTTCCAGGGTGCAGTAAGGGACACAAGCATATCTCAACTTGCTGCTAAACACCAACACATTTAAAGAGTTTCATGGCTATGCTGGGTTTCCTGGCAAAACACAGAGCACAGTGTGTCTCCTCTACAATTCTGGTTACATTTCTTTATCCCCCTCCAATCCATGCTATTCAAGTTTTTCATCATTAAGTAAACTTCTTGCAGAGAGCAATCAGGAAGCCAACAAGCTTGAACACCGCCAGATCTATTTGCAGAACCTTCAGCCCTTTGCCAAAGGCCGGCAGCAGAACAGCCCTCCGTGATCCCAGCCAGTCAATCACAGCAGGTACAAAGCGGGAGGATGGAGGAAGGTGCTTAAACCAAATCTCTGTTCCCATAGAGAACTCTCGGGCACAGAAATAAACCAGAGGCCAACACAGACCTCAGAAAAGCACGTAAAATTCCTGTGGCTGAAACCTTTGTGCAGAAGTGGAGTAAATCCAGTGTTGTTACTGCTTGTCCTTTCTCTTACCCCAATTCATCTAAGAAATCAGATTTGGATATAGGCCCAACCACAAACTGTGCATCCTCCATGAGATTTAACTTCAAGGCAGGCATATATTCTCCCTATGGAAAGTATAGTAGTGTTGATCATTTCCTAGGGAAAAACGAGGGCTTTCTATCCAGGATGCTTTCAAGCTGAACCACTGAGCATCTGGAAACTGTTCTTTCACATGTTCCACCACCACACTTGCTATATTTACACACGATATATTGAACTAACTTACACACTTTGGACATCTGGTAAACAAGTATTTAAAGATGCTATTTTTCTTTCTCTTACTTAGAACAGTAGAGAGTTCTATTTCAGCACACAAGGGCTATGTTCACTCAGTTTTACAGCAGCCTAGAAATTTCAATGGCAGTTTTTAATTTTTTAAGGAGATCTCAAGTGATCGCTCAGTGAATCTGTCATTGCAATGAGAGATGTCTTTCTGTTCAAGCTGGCTGAAGGAATTACAACATGCTCTTTTGCTGCTGACTGCTCTGCAGAAAATCTGCAGGGCTTTCTTGGGAGAGAACACAAATCCACAGCCATTTGCCCATAAGACAGCACATGCAAGGGAAAACCAAGAACATGGCAATATTTAAATGCTACGAGAAGTTACCTACATACTGGACAGCCTGACCGGAGAGAAGCCCAAGCAGCAGATTCAACGCTTTAATCACCCCCAGCTATCCCTACTCACAAAGATTTTGACTACTAGCTTAATCAGTTTTCCCAGAAAGTACAATGGAAATGTTTCTGACTGCATTTCGCAAAGCAAAGGCTTTTGGTCCCTCCCAGCCCATTTCCAAAAAGCCATGACATGTTCCTAGGAAGGATGAAGGGGCATCATGCACCTTCTTCTCTTCAAGCCATGCCCTTGCACCAGCCCCTGGGACACTCCAGTGCCCACAGGCACCTCGCTCAGTACCAACCATTGCTGAGAGGCAAAACTCGCTGCTCAGCTAAGTGATCCTCAGCCAGGCTCTGCTCCTCAGGGTACTTTCTTAACAGCTTGGGAATCAGGTCTCTACTGGGATTATCTAATGTATAGCAAGCAAAAGGCACCTCACCTGGAAACAGGGCAATACCATGAGCCACTGCGGTCCTTCTGCCTTCCCCACACCCGCCCCTTCTTGTTCACTGCGGGGCTAAAGAGAAACTGGGAAGTGACTGGAAACTCAACAATAATTTTAATGCATTATTTATACACGAGCACTCACTACTTCAGAATGCAAAATTAAATCTTGAATAATTCAGCATTTCTGTCTTTCCTGACAAGTGTTAAATACTCTTTTTTATTAATCATTGAATATTAAAATATATTTTAAAATCCTCTAAAACAGCTGATAATTCTATAACCAAACAAAACAGTGGAGTAGATCAAAATACAATCTCCATTATCTGAACACATTGCTTAATCAAGAGAAAGCTGTCAGCAGCAACATGTGTCCCTGGTCATGCTTTGAAAGCACAGTGGTAGATGGAGGCATCACACAAGATGAGCACAGAGGGTTATCCCATGGGTGTCAGCACTTTTGCCAGACATGCAGCACACACACACACCACCCAGTGCTGCAGGCTGGGGAACAAAGCCATGGCCCTGCCCTCTGCTCCTTCTGCCCAGGGGACACCAGCACCAGCCTCATGCATGGAGACATTCTCCTTACGAAGACATGCAACAGAGTTTAGGATGCACACATATGGTCCTGGTTTTCATCAGTTTTTAAATGCTGCATTATAAAGAGATAACTTACTAGTACTATTCCTGCAGTGAAAAGGGAAAATGTTTAAAAGGAAGCAAGTATAGTCACACAGGTATAAATAAGATTTCTGTATTCTTGTTTGCTTATTGCTTTCAGTTCTCACAAAGTCTTGCTATATGGTGACAGACCTAAAGAAAACCTATCTAAGGTCTGCTGTTTAACTTTTGCCATTTGTTACTCTCTGTCAAAGCTCAAATTCACCCCACTAAGAAGCAGCAGCAATGCTACAAATGAATGCACACTACTTGCAATTTGTGAGGCATCCCTGAGGTGGTGGAAAACAGCTCACAAACTCAACATCACTTGGACCATTTGTCTATCCCAGCTGCAGAACAAATCCTTCTGAATAACCACATCACAAGAAATGAAGAGCAAGTCCTGGGCAAAAAAGTATGCAACTATGCTTACTGTGCTTCTAGAAAAACAAACAAACAAAACTCCCAAAAACTCCAAATATTTTTGCCCATAGCCAAGGGCTGTCAAGGAGAAACAGCTGCAGTGACAGAAGTATCCTGAATGGAAAATAAATGCCAAAGTGTAGGAAGAAAATACAGGTCACTACTATGAGAATAGAACACTCAAGCAGAGCCAGGCTTTGCAAGATCAAATTTCCCAACCAAAAGCCATAGCAATAAATGACTTGGAGTGCCAGAACCTGAATCCATAGGAGGTTAATCCCTGTACAAATACTATGGCTTGTGTAGAGCAATTTCTCAGTGACAGTCATTGCTTTTCTATTACACTGAAGAAACCTTTTGGTGACAAAAATACTTGCTTTTGTTGGAGAAGTTTATACTTTGTACTTCTCAACTGTCCTGCGACTAAAACCCCATCAAAATGAGAAGCAGTACTCACGGGTTTAGTACTAAATAAACAAATTGCTACTTTTCCAACCACTGTCTGCTGTTATTTTTTTAAAAGTCCTATATATGATTTTTGTGCCCATCCTAGCTTCCGAGTATGTGGACGAGCACATTTAACATTGCTGACAGTCAGAGAAAACAACCTGAAAGCGATCCTAGCTGAAGCTCTTAGACCAGAATCCTCTGAAGATTTATAGGCTGCGTTTATGCTATCTTCCCTATGCCAATAAATCCCAACTAAAAGCCAGTCTCCAGAGGGATACCCTAGCAAATTTTCCATGTCTGTTCATCTCCACACCTGAACTGCCTGATCAGCACCAGTGTTGCTCTGATCTCTGCCTGGAAGCAGATCTCAAGCAGCAATATCATTTCCCAAGTGTCCCAGCTGCTCTCCTACCCTGTACAACCACTTCGGTCTCACCTTTTTCTGCTCTTCCAGTAGCTGCAAAGATACCACCATGAAAAGCATAGCTTCTGGTTGTGCTATGGATGCCCAGACCTCTGAGAAACCCTGCAAAACAGCTATTGCTGTTAGCAAACATCCTACAAAATACACACTTCAGGTAAAAAATGTCTTTACTATTCCAATCTATCTCAAAAGGGAAGTAATTTCTCTTTCTTGCTCATTCACTATTGTTCACTCTGCCACATAAACAAGTGCTACAGGGGAAAAAACACAATAAAGATCTCTCTTTAGAGAAGCAGAACAAATTCCTTCCTTACTGCACAGATTTAAAAAAGAAAAAAACCTGCACACTGAATAACAAACAAATTAAAATGGTAAACAAAATGTACTAATGTTTTTTTCTAAGTTTTCTATTTATCCTCAAAATGTTTCAGTTGCACATGGAATTTTAAGTATTGTATAGTCTTTAAAACTTAAGGATCATCGTCATTTAAAGATAAATTTGATTTTCTGGGTAAGGAAGCAGCACTCAATATTTGAACATGAGTGATCTTCATTTAACAAATAATTGAGTCTGTAAGTCAAGTTTTAAGGCAGCTGGGTCTTCAGGGATGAGGATCTGAATTTAGGGATTAGAATTACTTCTTTATATGTAAGCACCATTCTCTCTAACAACATGCTCAAGGCAGTTCCATAGCCACTTAGAAACTCTGAACTCGACACTTTTAGGGCATGACGATCTTTCCTCAATTATCCGGTGCAACTCTTAACTCAGGGGCAAAGGCCAAAGACAGCAATAAAATATCAAATCAAGGATTTAGGGTCTATTCTTGGCTTTGGTACTCTGTCACTGCAGCAGCTTATTTTCTCGCACCACACAGCACTGGGGGTTTTTGCCTGGCTACCCATCCTTTGTGAGTCTTTGGGGACGCTGTGTGACATGTAGGCGTTCACCCGCTGCCTTGATTTGTTCATCTCAGGGGAAGAAACCGGACAGCAGCCTGGGGCCAGGCATGAGATCCTGCGGGACTCAGCTAATGCCACCGTGACATGGAGGAGTCCTCAGCAGCAGTCCTCAGCAGCAGTCTGTGGTATCTCCGTTGCTGTTTCTGAGAAACTACCAGAACACCAAAGCAACAAGTGAATTCCGCCCACACTAACAAAGTCAAACCTTGCCAGATGTTTACAGATTCTGCAGCCATTTTACACAAAATTATTCATAGTCTTGAAGTTGTAAGTGTTCCACCATATAATGAGATACCTTATCTCGTAATTAAACATAAGCTACTGTCTCACAGAACATGTACTAAGAAGTATTGTGTTCCAGGAAGAATTCTCCCCAAAGCTAAAAAAAGAATATAAATTAAAACACACATTTTTCTGTAGAAAGAGAAGGAGACTGGCCTCAGGGAAGGAGGGTGTTACAGCATTTTCAAATTCATATAGTTTGATACAGTTTATTATTAGAGACAGATAATATTTAAGCCATTCTGGGGACTAATTGCTGTCTGATTTGGAGGAATGATCATGTATCAAAATTTAAGTGAGGTGCATGTACTCGAATGAATGAACAACATTCAGAAAACCTACTAATGGAATCATATGAGCTGAATATGTGAGTGTTTGTTTCAAATGCAGACAGTTACCACTGAGTTAGTTGCTTTTCTTTTTTAGTAGCTAGATAATAGGTACTTTCCCATAAATCCATATGAATTCCATTCTTCTGAAGTTTCTAAGACCTTGCTGCTGTAATATCTGAGCATTTCAAAGCCTTCAGTGCCTCTGTCTTCCCAGTAAACCTAAAAGCTTTGGAAAATCCCACTGTCTAAGAAAGACAAGAAAATGGAACTCCCCATCCATGGGGAAATAACAGAATTTTGAAGCACATCCAATTCCAAATGAATGCCAAGAAAAAAGATTCTATTTTTTCCTATTTCTTGTTTTTGAAAGAAAAGGATCCCAAAATTATCAATTTCACGAGAATCAATACAGGCTTTCTAGCTCACTAGGCTTCTGAGAGCATCCCCAGAAGATTTTCTATGTGGGCAGTAACACAGAAACATACTCAATTGAAACGATGCCTTCTGGATTCACTGAATATGTTGTTTTCCATAAAGCAAAACAAAAGCATCCTCTGTTCCACAAAGAAAAACGAAACTTTTTTTTTTTTTTTTTTCAAAAAGCCATTCCCACTCCAAACTAACAGCCACCCTGCTGTGGTTCTGGGGTTTGAAAGAGAAGTTCCAGATTTACAGAGAGACGCCTTAGGTTTGGATCACCCAATTTTGAGCCTCTAGAAATAAGCCTTACAATCCAAGGGCTGACTTTAACCTTTACACTTCTTATAATCAAATTATTAGAGCCAGCACACCAGACATGATTCAGAACTACACCAAGCAATAGAAAACATGAAGGAAAGATGTGCCTGAAGTCCCAGCCCTTTCTTCTTGGGCTTGGCCCTGAACTCCAGCCCTGAGACAGATGCTATTATAAAACTCCATTTCAACACTTGAAAGTCACTCCTGGACTTCTGCACTGTAGTCATGTATTTGAAAACCAATAAATAAATCACAGTTTTTCTCTGGCAAGGACGGGAGTAAGGGGTAGATTTCCAAATGCGCTTAACACAGTGATTTTCATGCAAAACACAAAGCTGTTCCCTGGGAATTAGGACTTGGGTTTTCACTGGAGCATCCATATGAGCATCCAGCAGTAGGCCATGAAAGCAGACTTATTCTTGTTCACCCTTTTTCTGGCCCTGGAACTCCCACTACAGTTGCCTTACAGAGTGGGACAGAACACTTCCCTGCGATGTCCGCAGGAACAGTAAAAGCAGAAAAATGGTACAGAAACCTGCAGTACTAAATTAGATCTGATGCAGAATACTGCTGGCTAGTCCCCCCTGCTGTGCATTGCAGCCGGAGATTTCCCCAAGACCCTTTCTTTCTTTTTTCACTGTCACTTTGGTCTCCCTCAGGACAACCTGGTATCTCTTTGATTTTATTCCCAGACTTAGAGGGGGTTTTGTTAATTCACTTTCAAACACCGCACTGAACTTACATCAGAACATATTACAGCTTCACTTAACATCTTCTCCTTTTTTGTAGCTGCATGTTTTCAACTTTTTTTTCTGCTTCCAAAAGGACCCCACGGTGGCAAATCCAATCAAGTTTCAGTACTGCAATCAAGCTTTATTGCTGCTGCGATTCCAGTTTGTTCCCAGGTGCAAAGCCATTACTGCATCCTCTTTCTAACATTGCATTGCAAGATTTTCTCTTAATCATTAAAAGCAGAGTGATTTGGTTTGTTCCTTTGATAATACCATATGAATGGAAGAACACTGGGAGCTCCTGCTACTCCATTAAACTTCTTAAACATCACAGGAATCTGGGTAATTCACTTGCTCATTGTTTGGAAAAGCACAACATTTCACCTTCATTTTAACATTTTCTCTTGGAGCCTTGTGACTCATTAAAACTGCTGGTAGCAGGTGGACAGCTATGAATGTCAAATCAGCTTCTCCTCTACATATTTGCTGCCCACTAAGAAAACTGAAAGCTAATTTGATACATATATTCATGGTTTCAGATTAGTTCTTAATGCAAGGCTATGGCTTTATACACTCAGCTGCAAAGGCAGAAAGTTACAAGAGTTCAGAGCTTTTCCATCTGTTGTATTTTTTCCCCTTTGTAAGACTTAGATATAATCAAATCCCCTCAATTTTAAGAGCATGCTCAGATCCAGCACAGACCCAGAAGTCTGCCCACCCACACCTGTCCCCTCTGCCAGATGAAGGCTGCAGGAAAATGCAGAATCCTGGGGACTGAATTTTGTGCAAATAAAGCAAAAAGGCACAGTAACAACCCTGGCTCCTTGTGCTTGTCCTGTAAACACGCAGGTAGGTGAGAATGACAAGCACTAGCTCTCGGCACCCTCCCACACTTGTCCATGATGATAAAAGACTCATGTGTTTCTAACGAGCCCAGCAGCAACCTCCAGGTCAGAGCTATCAATCAGCACCAGCACAAGCTCCACACAGCATCTTCAGAGTAAACCAAAGAGCCCTAAACTATCAGGGCCAGCTTTACCAGTTATTTTCTCTTTTGCTTTTACATCCATGATAAAATGACTTGTGTGAAGCTATCTAAGCACAAGTTCAGGCTTGGGCATTTTCAGTACTTGCCTTCCAATTGGATTGGCTTAAAATAAGCACCCAAAAGACCAGCAAGTCACTTAATTATTCTGCAACACATGGATATTCAGACCTTCCAAGTGGCTATTTTCTGTTTTCTCTGCTACAAAAATGTTAACTCATCCATATATATTATTTCCCTCCATTAAATTAACAGTTGTGCATAAATGGAAGGAAGAGTTCAAAAACTGCAATGCTGTTGTTGGAGTGTGAGGAGACTATACTAATAGCAATTTTTTTATATATCTCTGTGGAGTGCCTAGAGACTCCAACGAGGAACAAGCCCTTACTATGCTAAGTTTTATAGAAACATAGAGAAAGCCTTGTTGTTGCCTCACAAACTTGTAGGCTAGTATTTTTATTCCCAAATTTATACTCACTGCTATACTGCTGCTGTCTGTGATAATAGTTTCAGCCTCTCCTATGGCAGAGATTAGAAGTTAGTAGGAAAAAAAAATATTTGCTTTTAAAGTTAGTAGCAACTATCAGTAACAACTAGTTGCAGATACAAACCACAGACCTTCTGCCTTTTTTGAAGCTGAAAGTAGTGCTAGGAATGCCTAGTAATGGTATAAGAAAAGAAAGATCAGAGCTATTCTCTCATTTCTAGACAAAAATTATTTGAAGCTATGGCATCAAAAAGTTGTTTATAACCAAGGTATCAACTGTTTGCAGTCCTATCTCTCAGAATTTTGTAAAATGACTAAGAATGCGCTTCATCATTAAACTTACAGCACCAAGTTGTATCCTGCAGCAAAATTAAATCTGGCTTAAATCAGTTTATTTCTCCATACCTTACATTTTGACTGTCTGAAATGCTCATTTGGTGCCTCACTTTCTAATCTGTGCCGTCAGCTGAAGCTTTCATATGTCACACAGCATTTAGTCCATGGTGGGGATTATTTCTTTCAAGTACTTTAAGCAGAAATAAAAACAGCCATGATTCAAACCATATGAGCAAAGAGTACGGAGTGCAATATGCATTGCCTGGAACAGGCTGACATAATTGGGAACAGACATATACGGGATAAGCCCTGGGTGCTGTCAGAAAGTAAATCTCAGACCATTAGATCAAGATCTGCTCATCCTCTGTGGGGCTGCCTGGGTTGATCAACCCTGCTGGGTGCTCACATCAGTTTCTCAGGGCAAAAGAAGCAGGCAGAGAGAGATGAAGTAATGCTAATTTTGGTAGCAACCACGAAAGATCGCATGACTAAGATACGAGTCTTATGTAAATGCTTTTACCCTGTTTTAAGTACCTTCTCCTACTAACCCACCCGTACCAACAGTATGCGTTGCATTTGAGCCAGGCGCTTGGTGGAGCCTGGATGTGCTTTGTGTATGTCCCATGTAGCAACAGCCCCGCTCCCAGGTGCAGCCATGAGCCAGTCCCCTGGATGGAGACACCTATTTGCAGTAGGGGCACGCTGGCCATGCCCACGGAGAGGGTATGAGATAGTGACATCCTCCCTAGAAAGACACTGGACTTCACTGGCTGCAGAAGCTCCAGAAAAAGCCTTCCTTTTCTCTGAATGCCTTCTTCCTTCCTTTAAATGGTTTGCAAAGATTGCATGCTACGGAGTCACCATTTTTATGTCTCTTCAAAAATCATATTAAAAATCATGGCTGCGCAGACAACCTATTTTTGGGGACACTTGGTAAATACTTGCATGACATTAACCTACTGGCTCAGGTTTTGGCACCAAACATGAATATCAGCAACGTTGTTCCAGGCAAATATTGCGGGAATACTGCTGCTCTCTGGGAAATTCAAGAATGCACATTTGATTTGACTGCTGAGCTTGCTTCTACTTGCAAAGCACCTACCTTTTTCACTTAAACTTCTATGATACATGGAATTATTTTGGTGCATGGATAGAGGAGGTGGGGAAAATTCCATTGTAATATGATGAGAATGACAACCCAAGAAGTAACAATTCTAGCCCTACTAGGTGGAAGAGACCATAGCAGCATTACAGAAATTATTTTTCCTTTTTTAAAAAAGTGCATTCTGCTTCTGCAGCACTGCAAAGACAGGATGGCAGTAGGAACAAATGTCTGCTCCCATTTCTATTTTGGATCAGGATCCTCTCTGTAGGAGTTCAAAACAACCACCTGGAGCTGATCCAAAGTCTATTTGAAAATCAATGGGAGCTTTTACACCAGTTCTGGTGCATGTTGGATCAGCTCATTGGCTCCCAAAGTGAAATTGTAAAGATGAAGAACATCCAAACACTAACTCATAGTTTTATTGATTCATAAACAGGTTTTACTGTGCACTCTGAAAATGTTTATAGTGCTTTTATTTCTTTATCTGGATTTTCCCATATCTTGACATACTTAATTTTCTGCCTGAAAAGCAGAGCAGCTATGACTAAATCAACAGCTGCACTTCACTGATAAGGGATCAATTAACAAATCGTGAGGGCTGTTGCTGTTTAGTTTTTGCTAAATAAAATTCTGCGGCCATGAAGGAGTTCTGGCCCTGTTAACTCCAGCTAGCCATGGTAATACTTCATACCATACATTTATGGAGTTTATTATTGTCTCTTTAATTCTGATGCAGCATTTGAAAAGAAAGAAAGAAAGAAAAGTTTGTGTTTGTTGATGCTCGTCATTTTTTCAGCACAGCCCAATAAATATTAACTGTTCCAACTTATATTCAACTGCTATATTCAACTGGTAAATGACCACTGGAAGACATCATAAAACATACTTGCAATACATGCAACTGCAGGCCAGGGACTTGTCTTCTCCTTCCACGACAAGACAAGCACTGTAAGTATATGCCAGACACTATCGCCTTAGATGTTGAGATACTTAAGAGCAGAAGTATCCAAACCCTGATGCTGTTGCACATTGGAAGAACAACACACAGCCAGTAGTCTCAGCTCAAAATAATCTTAGCACTATCATAGGCTGCCAAAAAAATTGAACTTGTGGAGAAACATTATTTTCTGAGCTAACTTGTAGATCCTCCTCCTGAAGCTTTCTGAAGCCTGCTCAGTATCCTGGTGAAGACTGAAATGGCCTCAGGATCTTTTTTCTTGTAGCACCTACTGGAGGCCTTCACAGAGCTGTTACGTACCTGTAGACAGTCAAACCAGCCCAGATCTGCACAGCAGAAAAAAGGACAAAGCCACAAACCTGAGACAGGCTGAACAATTTCACCAGCCAGCTGCCCTGGGGTAGTAGCAACACACTTTTGAAACCACGTAGGCTACTCTATATACATGGCCCTATACTTCTTACCTTCATCTTTGTCTGTCCTCAGGAGAAAGAGCAATAAAGACCGAGCATGTCCTGCAGGGGAAGAACTTATACACATACGTGTTGGACTACGAATGAGATCTATGGAGTCCTCATGCTAAGCTACGACCAGAACACCACCAAAAGTTCCTCATCTTCATGACTATTATGTTAGACACTTCTCAGCTCATCATTCACCTGTACACTCATACAAAGAGACTACTCACCATCTTTTAAGAATTCCCAGTACAGCCAGACACACAAAATACATTTTCTCCTTTTTTTCTGAAGGCTTTACTAAAGTCATTGAAGCTGGAGAAGTCCCAGTACTTGCTTCAAGGTGAATTCACTGACCTGTTTAATCACACTGGAGACAGAGGTGTTCTGATGCAGCAGGTCAGTAAAATGCTGCGTGCCTGAGCATCTATTTGCACACAATTTCCCAGGTTAGATTTCATTATTAAGGTCTTTTAGGGATGCTTTTAATTCTGATCCACCACCAGCAGAGAATCTTAATATCTTTATTCATATCAGCTAGACACATTAAGGTTATTGCACCCCAGGACACAGAACAGAATTCTGACTTTGCTTTATATTGCTGATGACCTGGCTACAGCTATTGCTCTTTATTCTTTCATCTCCATACAAAGCTGGAGCCTACAGAAGTTTCAAAACAACCTGCATTGAGTATATACCCCTCTTCATAATGAAGGAAGCCTTGCAAACAGGGTAATAACATATTTACACCAAAAGTCACTTACCACTTTGAAGACTTTTGCAAGCAAGATAAAATTTAATTAAGAATCAATGGACAGACTTAGTATGTTGGATTCCACTAACACCATAACATGTTGTACTCATTTCTGTGTCTCTTAAGAAAGGACTCTATTACAGCATGGATTAGGGCCATGCCATACAATGCTTAACCATAATATATCCCACGGCTCCTTCCTCAAACTGCTCTACTTTAGTGGTAGAGATCCAGACGAATAAAGCCAGCTTGAATGTATATACACCAGATTTATATCCAGATCACCCAGATTTCCAAACAGAAATCTATACAGGCAAAACACAGAAACTCCTTTCCACAGCTTCTCTGGCACAGCTGAAGACTGGAAAAGCAGAGGAGAAGTAGCAAAGGATTGTAGGATTTTTCTGTCTGAAAATGTCCAGTCCTCAAAATGTACTTCCCAGTTTTGACAGTGCTAGCTAGGGTTTATCTTGCCTACATGGTAACTGCCAGTAAGAGGGGTGCTGTAACTGGCCAGCCATGAGGCTATTGCATTCACTTGGCCTTTCAGTTCGTTCTCTTTGGAGATCTTCAATTTTTCGGAGGCAAAGTATTCAGTGGGCCAGAGGCAGAAGGACCCTGTCTCATGCTTGAGCTGGAGTCAGAGCTTATGTTTCTGCACCAGTGAACGCTTTAAGTGCCTCTTACCAAAAACAAGATAATGGGGTACTGCAGAAAAGGCAGCACTCTCATGGAAATACAGAAAGTCTCCAGTGGCCACATGGCTAAGGCAATCTGTGCAGCCTTCAAGAAAGACATCATCAGAAACACAACCCACTGGCTACCCCAACAAACGGCCAAGAATTGCAAAAAGGGCTCTCTCAAGAGCATCCTTTTTGCAACTGCTCAGAAACAGGAACTGGAGCAGCTATGGCACCTCCTCACTGTGCACACAGATTTCAGCACGGGTAAGGGAGCTGCAGTGCTCCCACTAGCACAATGCCCAACCGCCTGTGTCTCCATACACCAGACATGTCCAAATCAGGCCAGCACAGAAGAGATGCAAATGTAACATCAGTCACCAACTAAAGCCCAACAGCCCTGCTTCTTTCAGGCGCCCATGGCAAAGGTGCAAGCAGAGTCCAGTAATTTAATGCACAAAAAGTTCACCTGACTTTTCAACCCATTCTCAAGACCTAAATCTGTCTGTGGCACCAGCTCTGGCTTGAATCTCTCTTTTCCCAAGCAGTTGTGTTGTTTCAACTCATAGAAGTGTTCTCTAATGTTTGAAAAATTACTTCTGGCACATGTGTAAGCAAACTCGATGCCAAGAACTAATTGGATGAGGAAGTCAAAGGCACACTTCACAAAAACTTCTGCTATTGGTGCATTATAGTCATTTTGAATCACAGTTGCTTAAACTGTCTCACAAAGGACAGCAAAAAGCTTTTAGAAGTGAAAAAGTTCTGACTTAGTTAACGGATACAAAGAGAAGTGACAAAAACTAATGGCAATTCAGGAGAAAATGGTAATAGTATAATGTTGGCAAAGATATTTATTTTTTAAAAAAGAGCAGCCCTGCACAACACTTTTTCATTCTCATCTGCCTTAAGACCCAGAAATATAGACCCTAATTAAAGGTGTCACCGAGGCATCCAGGCCATGAAGTTCTCCTGTATGCTTCTTCCAAGTACTCAAGGAAAATGCTAAGTTGGAAAATACCTTGGCTGTTTTCATCAGTGCTGCTTTTAATTTTATATTTCTGCAGACTTCCTGTGCTTTGTACGTGTGCAGAGTCCTTCTGGCTGTACAGTGAAGTGCAAACTAGTGAGTATGTCTCCTAGCAACATTAGCCCCATTTTATATTTCCCAGGAAAAGGAATGCTGATCATTCCTTATCCTCCTTATGATCATTTGCATATGATGAAGATAAGGAACAGAGCAGCAGTTCACCCTAGAATTCAAAACATTATGAAAATTGAGCAATCCATGCAGTCATTTTAAAAGATGACTTCTAACTAAATCTTTCCTCTCAGTGCTCACACTTCATTTCTTTCCTGCAGTAACATCCCTCCCTTACAGGAACACAACAGCTGTGTAAGAGGACACTGCATGAGCTGACACCCCTGACAGGGATTGCTGGCACTGAGTGACAGACTAAAACTGGCTCCATGCTGGTATAGCTCCAGCAGGAGCATAGCAAATGATTCTGGGCTGGCTGGAAGCAAGGACAGGAGATGGGCCTGGGGGTCAAGGATGGGAGAAAGGCTTCTGGCTTCGAGGCTGGCTCTCTGCACCCTCTTTCAGAGATTCCCTCCAGGCAGGGACCAAGGGTAGCACAAAGCTCTTGAAGCTGGTGATACACCCTGGCATCACATTCATAATGTAAGAACCGAAGTGCCTTGACTTAAGGGACACCACCAGCAGCAACAAAAATCATGTCTTTGAAAGCTAGACACTGTTACACAGCACCTAACACCCAAAAGCTGAAAGGTGACTGAGGAGGTGAGGAGGTGATTGATGGAGGACATCACACTTCTCCTTGTGCATCTGTCAGGGCTTTCTGTCAGAGTGGTTTCCCTTGTTTCCTGACTTTCTGCATCCTTTCCCCTGCAACAAAAGAACTGCTAATAATCCATCAGCAGGGCTGAAACTAATACCAAGTCAGCTGCACACTGTCTTCAAGTGTGTGCAAAGAGGGAAAGTGGGATTAGAGAAAAAGAAAATCCACATCTCTACAAATGGAGGCTTTTGGGGATAGGTGCTGCCTACGCATTCCTACCCCCAGGAGGTATTCAGCAGCTCTCTGAGATGTCAGCAGTCACTTCTGTGTTGCAAAATGAGGAAACACCACTTACTGCAGGCAGGTTAAAGGGATTAAGCATTTGAATTTTGGAAGTATGAAAATTATGCTCACAAAGATATTGTTACGGTCCTCTTGAGCAACAGCAGAAAACAAGACCTTTTTGGTTCCACTTTGAAGGACAGGAGAAATCATTAAAAAAAATCCTCCCTATGAATGTAGTTTGTTTCAAAGTCTTTTATACCAAAATCACAGAATCAAAGAATGGTCAGGGTTGGAAGGGACCTCTAGAGATCACCTAGTCCAATCCCCTGCTAAAGCAAGTTCACCTAGAGCAGGCTGCATGGGATCTTATGACACACACGCACAGGCTTACAGGCACCAGGGTAAGGAGCTGTCATCAGATAAGATCCCCTCTGGCTCGTATCTCCTCTTTTAAGACAAAAGTGAGCCTCCTTGGCTCCAAGAAACAACACTGGTGAGAGATGCTGCTGTGATCCCTCCTGACTTAAGCCATAGTCTGTTACAGGGATCATCTTAAGGTCTCTATCTGGATTTCATAAGAATTACAACTGTCTCCTTTTCCTAGATATATTTCTCACCTTTGTGCCTTCAGAGAAAGAAGTTCAGACAGAGGAATGTTGGAGTAGCCCGACCAGGTCACATGAGAACTCAGTCTGGTACAAGGCTCGTGCCTCACAGCAGCTGGAGTATAAAAAGGCAGTGAGCATACAGCAATAACTCCTTGTTACACTTTTTCTGCCTCCAGCTCTTTGTAGCTCAAGAATTTCCTAAGGGAGAATCAGCGTCTTTAGGTTTAATAAGAAATGATCCATAGAAGGGCAGAAACCAGAAGGCGTGAATAGCTTTTTCTTTTAAATAAATACAAGCAGGACCTGTCCTGCTGAGTGTGGGTTCTGGACTGCTATGAAGCACAGCAAAGTGATCCATCAGCCATTCGGATGACAGTCAGGTGGGAAGGGAAAAAACGCAGCTGAGGCCACACTGCAGTGAATGAGGTCCCCACTAGCATGAGAAACAGCATGAAGTGGAGCACAGTGAAGAGCAGACATGATATAAATGTAAGTGGAAAGCTCTGCTAATGACCCCTGCCAGAACTTGTTATTACTCAACACAGACACTCTTCTGCCTGTGATTATCTTGGCCTGGGATGCTGGAAAGGGTAATACTGTTCTTTTAATGACAGCTCTTCCAGACTTAAAAATGTCTCAAATTAAAACTCTGTATTTTGCATTATACAAACAGATACTGATATCAAAGGGGAGAGGAATATTACATCTTTCCAGTGAGATTGACTATTCATTTCTAGCAGACAGACCTATGAACAGTAGAAAAAAACCCTACTTCAAAACTCTTAAGAGAAGTGAACACTTCTTTAATGATTGCATTAAATGCTAATCCTTATATAAGATGAAATTTAACTGCCAGGATCCACTAGCTTTTAGGTACCTAACTTCTAAACTCCATGCTCTGCAAGACATCTGTGAATTATCATTGGGAACCTAACAGAAGCCCCGCAGAGCCCAGCAGGTTTCTCCTGGTAAAGCTCTGATTAAGGCCATCAACAAAACACACCCTTCCCACAACTTGCCTTTGTGTCAGACCAGCCTCTGGGTGACCCGGAGCCTCATGTTGGGGTGCTGGCAGTAAGACAGCATCTGGTATGGAGAGCTGCTGCTCCTTTCACTGGGTGATGCCTCAGCGTCTCACAGCAACACCAAACTACCTGAACACTGGACAAAGGGCCACGCAAAAATAAAACTTCTTTGTAACATCCAAATAAAGGCAAGATAATTACAGTTGGTTTAAGGACAAACAAAACGAAATATATCCCAGGCTTGAATCAATCTGGACTCCAGTGGTTTTCCCTCTGTGATTCAGCCGCAGCAGCCGCACAACTACCTATGGCCAGCTCTCTAGATTTTACATAACCTTGTGTAGAGCTTTGCCTTTCTACATGGCTTTGCCTTTCTACAAGGTAACACCAGAGACACCCATGAGACCTTGTAATCAAACCTTTCACTCCTTTCTCTCCTCCCTGCATTACTTGATCCATAAGTTAATTACATTCATTTTAATACCATCCCACTCCTCACTGTGGCAGCAGGAACATCTTGTAGACATGGTGGGACAATGCCACCTCCTGAGACAGATGGTAAAGGAGAAGGAATTCAGAAAGGTGTAATGAAGATACCACCAGCTTGCGGTGCCCTGCTGGGCAACACATAAGGCTCAGAATAGCACTTTTTTTCCCATGAACTAAAAAAATACTTGATACCAACACATGGACTGCTAAAAGGAGGGCTCAATACTCCTACCCATCATGGACCAGTTCTCAGTCTTGGCTGAAATGAGATATGACCACCTCCGTGATGTGCCTATAGCACCCCTTGTTGCACCTAGGCATGGCTGAATCAAAGGCAGGCAAAGAAACTCTGCTATAACCTTTCAGTGTGGAAAGTCAAAGTAATATTTTTATATTTATTTAATGAATTTCATCCTATAAATCCTCAACACACACAAAAAAACCCAACCACCTGCATAGAAGAATGATCTCTGCCACTCATGTGCCTTTTAGGATGAAATGCAGCTATATTTTTATATACGAATGGATATCTCGGAACAAAAAATTAAGAATGATGTAGCCCCAAGTAGAATCTTTTGCTCTGAATATGAGCTTTGACAATATAGGACAGCTACTCTACAGAGATTCCCTACCACAGTGTTTCCACTGTTGCCGTCATCTGTCCAAACTACTGCCAAACCCCTCTTCAAACTGAGTAGCTCATAAATGTTTGCCAGCATTCAATAGGACAAAATTAATTCAGCAGTTTTGTTTGCACGATTGTCACACTATTAATATGAAAACAATCTCTTCTAAATACGGAGA
Source organism: Falco biarmicus (assembly GCF_023638135.1). Lineage (NCBI taxonomy): Eukaryota > Metazoa > Chordata > Aves > Falconiformes > Falconidae > Falco > Falco biarmicus. The sequence goes on from NC_079296.1 coordinate 35,763,567, forward strand.
GAGCTTTATAGAGTCTGCTCATCACCAGGGCTGAGACAACCCAGAATGCCCCATAATCCAGTTGATCATTTCTGAAGGTGAAAATAACTAGGTGTTTTGCTGGCACACTCTTCTGGGCACAAGTAGTTTATTCTCATTTTTCTAAAAAAGGAAGGTTTTGGGGTTCGGTTTTTTCCCTCCAGTACTATTTGCTTTAAGCAGTCTCTCTCACATAGAATGTATTTGGCAGGGTTTTCTTTTGTAAAAAATATCACCCAGGGGAAACATTCTGGCAATTTAAAAAATAAAAAAAGAAAAACACAAAAAGAAAAAAACAAAACAAAACAAAACACTGATTTAATTAGGGCTTTGATTATGCCCCAGTGATTTGTGCCTGAAAAGAATTGTTGGGTTTCATAATGGCCTTCCCCCAGCTACATTTGCTCACATCACCATCTGACCTTCACTCTGATGGACAATTTTTCCTCTTCCTTTCTCAACAGCCAATTCTACCCCGTTCAAGCCTCTCAGTACATCATTACCTCCACCACCATGCTGTCAGTCAAGCCTATGTCATTTTATGACATTATTCTATTTGTGAGCAGGAAATGGAAGTAACTCCTCAAGCCCCTTTCACCGTCATGGTTTCTCTCAGACAGCATTATTGATAAGCACAGCAGACAGGCCTGCACCTCTTGGATGCCGCTGGGATGTGCTACATTTTCTTTTGTAACTTCCACGTACCTGCAGTCCCTTTTACCAGGCCAGCTGCCAGCACATTTACATTTAGAATGTGATTCAATTCTGCATACAAAAAAATACAATGAAGTGTGCAAATTAATGCTCACTGCGAATGTAAAGTGGGTGTTGTGTCAATCACAAACCGAAGTATTTAAATTAAATGCAGTATTTCCCTATATAATGCTATCCATATGCTAATAGAAAGAGATTATGTCACGTACAAGATTTATCAAAGAATACTCAATTCATTTCAGGAAGCGCCTCAGTGCTGCCTATCCAAAGTGATACATTCTGCCAAGTACACATTGTATCAAATAAAAGCTCCTAGATACTGAACATATTTGCAGTATTTACCAAAAATAATGTGTTTTGAGTCTTATTGATAGAAACCGACTTAGCATCTCAGCTTGGTGTTCGGATAAAACATTTGGAAACAATAAAGTTCTCTAATGATATTTTAATTATCCCATTTCTAATTCTGTGCTCAAATGAGACACTATGTAACAGTAAAACATCTTCAAAATTGATATAAAACATAGTTAGGGTCAATCTACAAGGGCAATAAAAGTAGATAAAAAAATATTTTAAATCTCATAACAATACCAAATATTCTGAGCACATGTACATAGATGTAAACGCTGATCAAAAATACGGTAAAAGGCATACTGAGCTGAGTTGTTCTATGGCTACTTCCAATAAATACACACCACATTACATGTGCATTCAAGGGCTAAAATATATTCTGAATATCATAAATATGTGTATTTTTATCTGGTGCAGATTTACTGTGGAAGAATATAGGCAAGCAAGTGAACTGCAGCCCCACTGTAAAGCATCCCTCTAGCAACACTAACACTTAACCAACAGCTAAACTCTGCAAGTTAACTGAAAATAAGGCAGAACGTCACCATTATGCTTTCTCATGAAAACATTGTGTTCCAGGTCTAGACACATTTATTAGGCTCTGAATGGTTAAAGAAGAGAGCACAAGACAACGCTTCTCTTCATATCCTTAACATCAGCCAGACAGGGTTATAGCTCCCCTTTACGCTGAACATCCACTGAAGCTTCACCCTACCCTACCAACCTATAAGACCACCACTGGACTTTTGGTGGCATTTCCTCCACCAGACAGCCAAATAAATAAGCCTTACTTTTAAGCAGAAATTCACCTTAACCTATTAAGGAAAGAACACAAATGTCAATAAAATCAACTTATATGTGTAGTTTAGGCGCTTTTTTTAAAGAAAGTTTTTTTAGTTTAAATCATATGAAAGCGTTAGAAACAAACGAGTCTACTTAGGAAAATAAGAGCAACACAATGCCAAGCTCATACCATATGCATGACTATGTAGTCCTGAAAGCCATTTACACCCCAACACCTACATCACTGTGGTTATGATTTCTGTAATGCTCTCCTAGTAAATGCACTCAACATCATGTGTCTCTGTTCTTAGGTAGAACAATCATTTCACTGTAACAAGTTACAGAGCCTCATGAAGTCAGACTGTGCATAAGGCTTAGTTTCAGGTGAAGGCAATTGAACTTAGGCATTCACATGCACAGTAAGTGTGTCTTCATGGTCCCACTGTAATCCCCAGCCCGTACAGTCACTGGTGCCCAGAGACCATCTAAATATGACAAAACAGTTGGGGTGACATCCAGTCGCCCCTATGTGAGCACCTAGCAATATTCTGGATGCCTGAAGTTAGCCTCTGGGCCTCCAGCTGGAAGTCCAAAAAGACAGCTCCTCCTTGAATTCCCTCACATCTGCCAGCTGCATGCAAATAGTGCAGATTCTGTAGGGCATCCCTCCCAAACAGCAACAGACAGCTGTGTTTATGCAACCAACCTCCCCCCCTTCAGTGCCTACTTTAGGATGAGCCCATCTGCTTTACAGGTCTGTTCTCGCTAACGGGAGCCGAGACACTTGACTCTCAAGTAGGCACTTACTGTGACATCTATGGTGTTCCCTGGGGTGAGTCCCCTGGGGTCATCATGGAGAGAGGTCCTGATGCATCCCTTGGAATCAGAACAGCATGAACGAAACCCAGAGATTTTCTGTGCAGACAGACTCCCAGATGAACTGCCTAAAAACCAGAATAATGTTTTTTCTTGAAGTTCAAACTGCGTTTTTCTCAGTCTCATTCTCTGAACAGGCTGAAACAGATGACAATATCCCCCTTGGCTACTGCCCTCAAAAATGAGATCACCGTTAGAGACATGGCATTGCCATTTTCAGAACAAGTTCTGATTAAAGGGTGAGAGTGTGATCCACCGAAGAAAACAGGTTTTCTAGCACACAGCCGTAGGCAACTACAACTATTTGAGGCTCCATTTACAGCAGAATGGAGAGCGCAACTTTTGTAAGCTGTTAGTATATCCGCTAGTGATCATTAAAGCTGATTAATGCTCTCCATTCAACAGCAAAAGAAAACGCAGTTTTGCAAGGCTGTCACATCCAAGAGGCATATACATTTCACAAAACATCTGGTGCCCAGCACCGCAAAACTGTTCACAACACCTCATGCAAAGGGCAGAGTATCTCCTACCAAAGTGTTTTGTATGCTGCAAGCTGGATAATGAGACAACTACATACTTGTAAATTAATTTTTTAATAGGTAGCTCATTACCAAAATGCTGCACAGTTATTTCTGCTTTTCAAACACAGATCAAGTCCTGTAGTTCCCTTTACCTCCAATTTCTCCCTCCACCTTACACAGGAAATAAAGCAAAATGGGTGCCTTTTTTCTCATTTATTCACCCCACAATGCAGTGCAGTACACCCATTTCCAGTCTCACATTTTTTTTCCTGGTGTTAGGAAGTTCGGTATTTCGTATCTATTACTGATACAATTATACCTGAGCATGTTAAAAAAAATGTGATTTCTTTCCCATATTAGTCTAACTGGGAAGGAAAACCTGCACCTGAGCATGTGCATGTGTGAACCCAAGGTCTTCTGGTACCTTGAAAATCCAAATGACAGTTACAAGTACTTGCATTTGCATTTCTGATGTAGTTAAAGAGGCAGAACTCAGAGTCCCATTGCATACATGTCTCGAGAAAACCAAGTGAACTGTTCCTGCCTGAAATTCTTCCCAATAGCACAGCGGGGCAGAAAATCCCAGCTAGACACTTCTTTCTGCACCTGAATTAACCCTTTATTGAAGTACAAGTTAGAGTTTTCTTCTCAAGAGACTCAGAGAAGTATTCTACAGAATTAAAGCTCAATTTCCTGTGCAATATGCTAAAGAATAACAATTCCCTGCCAGTTTTCCAAACTGAAAAGAGGTCATAACATTTCTCCCGTGGATTTATAGCATTTACAGTATTTTCTGTGTGGAGGAACACCACATGTAGCATTTATAGTACTACCATTAAGAAAAATTACCAGAGTGCACATGCCCTGGAATTTTGCTTGTAGGCTTCCCATCTTTCCCAACTCTGGTGCAGTTCATATGTAGTACTGAGATATTTTCATATAGATGCAACAGATAATGTGTGTGTGTGCGCGTGTGTGTAAATCTTATATATCACTGTGTTGTCTCTACAGGGAACAGTTACTGCTTTTTTAGGTGCCATAGTAAGTCCATAAACTACTGCAGCAGACCAGACATTATCTCCATAGAGGACTGCTCTGGGAAGCAAAAGTTAGCTATGTTTTGCCTTTAACCCTAAGCAGTAGGGACACAGAGATTCAGCTCTCACAGTCAGCACAGACTTCAGACTCTGTGATCAGTCTGTAAGACTATTTTCACGAGACATTTTTATACCCTTACAGGGTGATTTCCTCAGTTCTTAGAGGATGCTTGGTGTGGCCACCCAGGCTGTCCACCTGCAAGAAAAACACACCCTGCAGTTGATGGGAAATAAAGGTTTGAGTATGTCTAGTCATTGCAATATCATCTTGTTCCTTGATGCTTAGAGTCTCTTCTGGATGTGTATGTTTGAATGTGCCAAAAAGAAGCTTAAATTCATGCCCATGCAGTAAGGCTTTGATGTGTTAGCTACAGGAAGAGCACAGTTTAAAAAGATGAAGAGGGAAAAAAAAGCTTGAAAAAAAGCAAGGAGCAAACTACTATAATTGGAGACAAGAAATCCTTTGCTGAGATGCACAAATAATACATATAGTCATATGTGTCCCCCACTCAGTGCCTGTTTACACTGTGCCCAGGGCTGCCTGCAAGGTGCACGGCTGCAGTGTGCTGGTTTCTGTCCGTCACAGACGTAGTTCTGCTGTGTTTCCCTCACAGTCCTGAGCAGAGAGTCACCGCCCATTCCCACTCCTTTCCCGCTACACCATGTGTTTTAGTCAATTATAGGTCTGCCCAGGTAATAAACCTGCTGCATTTTATGCACCCTCTCTGCTCACTTCACTGGTGAAATCCCAATATTTCTGTTTTCCCTTCAATTTAGCAATATATCTTGGCTGCTTTAATAGAAACCATCAAACACCACAGCTCAAGCATGGAAACTCAGAAATGCTTAATTTGAAGTCAGAAGTTCCCAAGCCTTCTATCTCAGCAGCTATCTGGGGGCTTTATTTTTAAAAAATGTGTGTTTTGGCAAAACCTGTCAAAGCACAGTACACAAGCAAAAGCGTTATGGGTAATCTTATTCAGACAACAGTACATATAGATGATAACCATATATCCAGTACCATCCTACTAAGACTGCATAGACCTAAATCGCTGCTGGGGAACAGAGCGTGTGCAAATTCTTCACCACTTCAGTGAGCAGGATCAGCATTTAAATAAATGGGTGGAACAGCCAAATTTTCATCCTTCTGAATGAATTTTTCATCCATCTGAATAAATCTCAAGCTTTACTCAGAATTATTGTATGTATATAAATACATACATACATACAGCTGAAAAGCTGGCAGCCAGAGAACATAAGCAATTTATTGGAAGGGCATGACACATATTTGTCAGTTTCACTAATTTTAAACATATTTAAGGAATTAGCAGTTACTCCCATATGACCTTGAGTCAGAGAGAAGCATTGCAGTGCTGAAGACTGTATTTGGGGCGGTTTGGTCAGAATCATTCTTTCAAACATGGCTAACGAAAATAGCCGGCCATGGGGTGCTCCAAGAACTGAGAAAGGTTGTAACAATCCCCATTAGCAGCAATCAGACCATGCAGCCATTTGCTATGAAGAGCAGTCAAATTGCCAACTTGAACACACCCACAGGCTGCAAATAAAACAACCATCCATGAGTTTCATTAAGAGAAAGCAGCAATAGTGCTTGATTTTGACTGTTGTTGTGTCAGTCTACTCACATTTTTGTGTCTGATTTCTGTGCTGTTTTTTCTTTGGGAGACCACACACTGCAAAAGAAAAGTTGTATTCCATCCTTCTGCCAAGGCCACAGCCCTCTGCTTTGACAGGAAAGATCTTAAAATATTTTGTTGTTGTTGTTGTTTCTTCTTAACAAAAAAAAAATTGAAAGTGAGCACTGCAGCCTTACAAAGCAGCAGAGAACTGCTGAGCAGTGCTCAAAGGACTTCCAGGGTATGCTTCGCATGCAGATCCTGAAGGGGAGAGCTGAGACATGTTTGTTGGAGGTAGCAGACTAGGCAAAGAAGGGAGAAAAAAACTTAGAGCTGTCGAGTGACAGAGACAGGATAATTAGTTTTCCTGAGGCCTTGTTGCCTCAGTTCTCCTTCAAACATTGAAGGATTAGCTCTCCTCTGCCGACTGCACGTCACAAGCCATCAAGCCATGAATAGTAGTTTGCTTTTTGTGGCTGAATGCAGCTCCTCAACCTAACCAGCAGTCAAACAAAATGTGAGCAACCAAAAAGGTGGTAAATGCTGTTTGAACTGCAATCTCCAGGATCCAGGCAAGATCTGTCCTGTAGTCCAGCCAGTGCAAGATAAACACATTCCCACACAGAAGCACCGTGACTTCGTTAATAAATTACTTTGTTTTAATTGCTCCAGAGAAAAACATTGAAGGAGAAGAAGAAAGTGCAGAAACAGTTAACCTAGCAGATCTTTATTTTCACACTGATTGTCCCTGGGAGTGCACACATCTGAAAAATAAGAAATACCAGTGTGAAAATGCATTTTTTAAAATAAGTTAACAGGAACACAAGCCCCAAAGTAATGTTGCTGCCTCTACTGCTTTTCAAAGGATGCAGCAAACAGAGCAATACTGAATCACGTCTTTGAAATTTTGGCATCCAGAAACACTACCTAATGAAAGATGCTGAAAAAAACAACCAATACATTCCCCTGTTGTTTGCAATGTATGCACACCCCGACATGAGTTTGAGTGAAGGTAGAAAGCTGTTGGCATTCAGTGAAAATACAGGAATTGCATATCTCGGGGCACGGGAGAGCATTCAGGGCTCCCTGTACCTCTTGGTTGCAAATTCCATTTCCCGAAGTGACTTCAGTACTTGCAAGCCATATTGCTACCACACATCAGAGTGAGCCGCTGAGCTCTGCAGTCAAAGCAGGCAAATTATGCCAGGACAGTATTGCAGCTGAGCATCCACTTGTCATGTCTTGATTTGTGAGTGTTTCTTCTCGACACTGCTGTGTTAAGGACGTTTGTGTGGGTCAGTCTAAGGGCATTAAGAGTCAGTTGAGGGTTTGATCTCCGCTAAACTCAGTCCTTCAATCTCTGGAGTGCCCTCGGAGGCAGAAGTTACTGCCATAGTGCGCTGCACCCTTCCGTCTCCTCTGCCACCAGCATGCATTCACAGGTCTGTACTGTTAATCTGAGGGATTAGGTCAAGTAATCAGACAATCTGAGGGGAACAAAAGAGGATATACAGCCCTCTTCCTCTGAGCCAGACTAGGTAGTAATTTGCCTCTGAGGTGGTTTAAACAGAGCAGATGCAAAGAACTTTTCGTATTTAGCTTTGAAGAGCACTGCTTTTATTTCTGAATTAAAAACCATCTATCCAGCCTAGGCTGTCTTTTCCTCAAAGCCAGTATCAGTTTGCTGGATACACCGCATGACCCTTTCTCACAAGTCTTGTCTCACTTAACAACTTCTCATCATTTTAGGACATCACAGCTACCACTCATACATTTTTGACGAGGTGTTGTCCACTGCGGCGAATGAAGAGACGGGACGCAGCTTGATGCAAGCAAGTTGTCCCTTTATTAGTGATTTTCTTACAATTATATATGTTTCTGTCTTCTACATATTACACACTGATTGGTTAAATCTTAAGCGTAAAAAACACTGATTGGTTGACATTTAAGGCACACCGTTAAAACAATAGGAACTGATTAGTTTACCTTGTCATAGCAACAATTTCTATTCTAAGATTAGGGGGTTTCTTCCTACATGACTTTCTTAATTAATAAAGTTCCTTATTGGCACTATCCGTTCCCTTATCTGGCTACTTGTTCCTCTTTGTCCATCTGGTTGCCATCTCAACTGCAACGGCTCAAGAGTCTGCAGTTAGCTTGCTCCTTTGTTCCCAGGGCTTGTGCCCTATAAGTTCTAACGTGTCTCTATTCATCAGGCTATCAGTACTTGGACTCTTGTCCTTGAGGCCTTGTCCTGCAGTCCACCTGCAGCGAGGTGGGAAGTCCACAACTCAAGAGAAAGTTTTGATCCAGCTCAGGTACAAAGTTTCCGGAGAGCTAAATATTCCGTACTTTACCACTTAAAAATAACCACTGCCTCCTAGTGAACTTTGTAGCTTTAAGATGCTTATATTGGCGTGACACCAGAGCAAAGCTGTTCAGATTGCAAGGTGGCAGCTTCTCAATTCATTTGCTAATGATAAACTATATATCCTACTACAACCGATCGTGTTAAGCTAAGCAAAGTTATTCTACTGAATGGTAGAGTGACGACAGTTATTTAGTTTACTTTCCAGCTAGGCAGGCAATTGGCACCGAAGGTGCTTACTGATAGTCTCAGTCTTCCATCTTGCCCTCTCCACATTACAAACACTCAAACTGGGGACTCTAGGTCTTCTGATTGGGAGCAACCCCAAAGAGCAGTGAGATTTGGGAATCCAGAAAGCTCCACAGCTCTGCTTCAGTCTGGTTACTTCAGACTTGATTAATCTTATCCTCTGGACTGAATGTCCCCCCTCACATCTGCTCTTCAGGCCACCTCCCTGGTTCAAACCCCCATGCCCACCCAGGGCTGCAGAATACTGGTGTATGTTTCCTCCAAAAGCAATTCAGCCCATGCCCAACAAAGCCCCTCCCTGAACCAAGCCAACTCTCAGTACATGGGGACAAATCAAGGGATTTTCTACAAAATCACACCACCGCTCTGAACCAAAACATTTGCTCAGATACAGCCATGGACCCATGGACCACCAACTTTAAACAACACTCAAATTAAGCATTTTGGCACGTTTCCTTCATGCCAGACCTTGGTTCCTCAAACCATGTGTAAGGGGATGCTATTCGTCTCCTGTTTAATGAAGTATAATGCATAGAATTAAGAAGAATAATTACTTCACACACACCTTCCAAGCATTTACTACTTCAGTCATGACGTACTGTGATTTCCTCCTATGGATTACATATGCTTGTAACTTGCTACTGCTGGAAAGCTACAGCATCTGCACAGAAAAGCCGAAACACCTGTTCTGCTGTATTCCTAACATGATTTTGCTTTCATCCAACATCTCATCATTTAAAAAGGAAGATTAAAAATATCATATAATATAGGACCCTCAACATAAAACATTCAAGGCTGGAAAATGAGAAGGTGGACAGAACAACTTTCTAACCATGTTAGGGGAAAAAAAAAAAGCCACAAAGAAGAAATATCTTGTCACACAAGAGCCGCATTTAGCTCCCAGCCTGTCATCGTTAACAGGTTGCCTTAGTCACACCACACATCACACACTTGCTAGTAGCTGGATAGGAAGCCTAAATGAAAAAAGTCCAAGCTACCTTTGGAAAGTGGTATTGTTACTTTTTTTCTTAGCCATATCTTTCCAGCCACCTTCAACCCCTCGCATCAGCATACCATAGCCACAAAAAACTTTTTTTTATATTTATATTTTTGTATTTACATTTGTTTATATTATATTGAATTTTATATTCCTCTCCAACTACATGGCTATGTACTTCAGTCAATAACAAATACTCCATCTGTGGTAGCTTTTCTGAACTCTTCCAACTACCCTTCCCTGTTCCCCTGAAAGAGAAAGAAGTAGCTTTCACAGAAATTTGGTTGGGTGGCATGTGCATGGCCCAGCTGTCCCTCTGTATGTGCACACAGGTGCATTAATGACCCATCAGGCCTGAATTATAGCATAAGTCTTGTATATAAATTCCTGCTGTAAAGAGGCCATGCCACTTCAGTAAAGAATTAATACTCATTTACTTAAGGCCAAGTGGGAACCAGCACATAATTATCCAGGTGAGTGCAATCCCCCTGGCACTTTGAAGGCTCTGCGCATGGGGATTGGGCTCTCCAACTACATCTACAGCCCCTTCCAGGGGTTTAGGGGGCAGTTAGGAGCAAACAATAGTACCGTGGTGTTCAGGCATTTCTTTTGTTTGGGGTTCTGGCACATAGTGTATTTGACACGAGCAGTGCAATCATTGCCATTTGAGTGTTAGACAAACGCCTGTTCCCTGTATGGCTGGTCTCCGGGGTGTCCTGAAATGTCCAAGCTCCGCCATTAAAAGGCTCCTGAAAGACTGCTCAGCCCTGTGCTGGCAGGCATACAAGATCAAACTTAGATGACAATAATTCTCATTTCACAGGAAATTCACAGGAAGCCTATTTCAAAGTCATTCTTTTTATTAGTTACAGCAGAACCTGCATTTAAGAATAGCACACAGCACCCATTCAAGATTGGCTCTTTTTTCACTTTAGATATTTAGACATTAGCAAATTTAATTTTAGATGCAATCAAGTTTAGATTTGTGTTTTCTAACATCTTCCCAAATACAGACTAAAGCCACCTATAGCTCTAAATGTGAGTCTGTATTTATATGCACACTCAGTATAACTATTATTCGAATAGATTGAGATGTCTCCAGTTAAAGAGAAAAGATGCTATTATATCATACAGTACAGTAAATTAAATAAAGTCTCCTCAGAGAGACAGAAGGCACTGATCAGCTCTGAAGACTGAATTCAATCCCTGTCAAAGACAATGAGATAGCAGACACACACAAAGGTCATCAGATGTCTGAAACACTGGCTCTGGTCTCCCGCCTCCTAATAAAAGATGCATGTTCACTTGATTTTTCTCAGGAAGATATGCTTGCTGGTGAAGTTAATTGGTAGTGCCTGGAGTTTGTTGTCTGTTGACACAGTAACAGATACTAATGGACTCAATGCTCAGGCGTGCTGAGGATTAAAATCAGCCCTTAGTAGCCTTAATCTGCAGTAACTTTCAAATTTTGCTGGACACTATGCCACACAATTTTCTAAGAATTTAAGCAAATGTCAAAAGTTAAATATGTCCTTCCTTGCAATTTCTCACCTTTATATACAATTGGCGTGATGAAGTGTGATTGCTTTTACAACATATAGACAAGCAACGGAGTTAGATTTACAGAAATTACAGTCAGAGCTGACAAATCAGAAATTAATATTATCCTCCCTCCTCTCCCCCAGATTTAGCTGGGCTCAAACAGTTTCAGCTCTGCTTGGTGCAGGCGCCAAATTTATAGCTTTGGGTTTGTCAGGGAACTCCCCATGTCCTAAGGATTTCCCAATAATGTATGTTAGACCAACTCTGAGGCTATCCTATTTACATGCTCCAACAGACAAAAATTATTTAAACTCAGGATTACAATTACCCTAGGATCATCTTTTTCAGCTCAGCCCTATGGACAAAACTGTGTATCTGTGGAAATCATGACAGGAATTGAGAACAGTGGTCTCACTGGTCCAAGGTGGAGCCATGGACACTGCTCTCCAGGAGGCGCTTGCTCAGTTCTGCCATCACATGCAAGCCAGTAACTGTTACTTTATTTGCCTTGCTACCAGCCACGCATGCTTCAAACAGTTCTTGGGCAGCAGCATTGATTTTGGCACTTCTCCTCAGCTGGCCAAATGCTTCAAGGATTACTGGGAAAAGGAGCGGTGGGAAGAGGGCCTAGCTCATGGGAGTATCTCATTTTGACCTTTTTTCTGTGTGAAAAATTTACTAGGATAAGAAACTTAACTATTTCCTTCAAGAAAGGAATAAAAAGAGAGCACAAGAGGTAAAAAACTGGGCCAAAAGTGACGATGATGAACTTGTCTCCCTTCACGATGCTAGGCTGCAAAACAGGATCAGTTTGGGTAGTTTAACTTTCATATTCACAACGTTAAACCTATCCATTTCTCTCAATGGTAAATCAAACATTAAAATTACTTTTGGCCTGAAAATTGCTACTGCAAGGCAGGCAGAAGAGAAGGGTTTGCATTGCATTTGTACACACACAGAGTAGAGAGGGGAGATGAAAAAAAAAAAAACATTTTGAATAATCGACTTAAATACACTGCATAGCTCTTCTATAAACAAACTCTCTGACATGGCTGAGCTGCTCAGCTGAACTGGCAGTCCCACTGTCTTCCCTTACTCTCTCAGCCCTAAAATGAGTCCCCAGACCCTCTCACAAGCCAGCCCCAACCCCTAACGTGACCCAGAAGCAAAGGGCGCTCGGGCAGAGGTGGGAATGAGTGACTGGTATGTGAGATTCCTCCCATGTTTGCAATTTTCCTTTAGGAACTGTCATCTGAGATTAATTCATTATTACAGGGTAAAGAGAGTTTGTTTTGTTTTTTCCAAAATTCTTTAACATTGAATATGCAACCGCATATCCATTTAATCTAACTACCCAAACAGAGCATGTGACTTCTTTTTTCCTGATTACAATTAACTTACATTTCCAATGCAAGTAACACCACTTAAGAGCGTCCGTAAAAATGTTGTCAGTATGAACAGCATACCACAGACCATCCTGTCTAACTGGAACCTGTGCAATGGAAATTCACTCACTAGACTTCTTGGGGTTTATATTCTTTTTACAGTACAAGGTAGCACAAAGTTTTGGGGGATAGTCACAAAGCATCTTAGAATTAGTTGAAGGACAGCCAATGAGGCCCAGTGCTGTGGGAAGCTGGACTTTCGGCACACGTCCTCTCTCTGACCTACCCACCTTTAGAAGCCGGCAAGCCAGCAGCAACCGCCCCAACCGTGGGTTTGGTTATAGCCAATAACCTGCTCTCAAACTAAGAAGATGCATCCAAATACCATCCTAGCTCAGTGTCATGGTTTAACCCCGGCCGGCAACTAAGTACCACGCAGCCACTTGCTCACTCCCCCCAACCCAGAGGGACATGGAGGAGAACTAGAAAGGAATGTAAAACTCGAGGGCTGAGATAAGAACAATTTAATAGGTAAAGCAAAAGCGACACACGCAAGCAAAGCAAAACAAGGAATTCATTCACCACTGCCCATGGGCAGGCGGGTGTTCAGCCATCCCCAGGGAAGCCGGGCTCCATCACACATTAATGGTTACTCGGGAAGACAAATGCCATAATGGCAGATGTCCACCCTTCCCTTCTTCCCCCAGTTTATATACTCAGCGTGACGCCCCATGGTATGGAACACCTCTTTGGCTGCTTCAGGGCAGCTGGCCTGGCTGTGTCCCCTGTCTCTTGTGCCCCTCCAGCCCTCTGGCTGGCAGGGCCCAAGAAACTGAAAAGTCCTTGACTTAGTATAAACATTACCCAGCAACAACTAAAAACATCGGTGTGGTTATCGAGTTGTTCTCACATCAGAGCCAAAACACAGCACTGTACTAGCTACTAAGAAGAAAATCAACTCCATCCCAGCCGAAACCAGGACACTCAGAACTGTTACTACTTCTCATACTGGAAGGAACTAAGGGTGAGATATTAAAGCAACATTTAAACAGGAGAAAACTACAGAAGAAAATTAAATACTGTTTAAGGAGTGCTTACCTGACTTAATGGCTTAAGGAAGAGCAGTGTCCAGGTGTCTATCTCCATTTCTGAACTCCTGTGTACAATGACCTAACTATGAATGTAGGCGGCCATGTAGAAACCAATGCTTCACAAATTATCCATAGCAATGCTATTTTTTCAGGTAATACAGCATGGAAAAAAAATCCAATTTGCGCAGATGGTAAATCCACAGCTTAAATTGAAAGATGGTCCTTTATTAACCAAGGTTTAAATTGAGACATTAAATGCACAGATTTAATAAGCTCCCCCACAATTTTACTGCCATACCACTTCCACTGGGGAAGAGCAGGGCTAGCAAGGGGCAAAGGAAGATGGAGTTTGAAATCTAATATAAAACATAACAGTTTTTTTCTGAGTGCAGAAGATAAAATTCCTGCTGTAGGCCATTTAGCAGCCAAACTACTGACCACATCATTCCTATTTGAAAGGACACAATTGCTACAAATGCAAATATCTCCACAGACTGAGTAGACAACATGAAGCTACACAACATCAGGATATCACAGATCTATAGAGCATTTAAAATCCTTTTTCTTTTTTCCCTGGTAAAATGTTGTTTTCTAGCTACTCCTATGAGAAAATTGCCATAGAACACATACACACAAAAGTCAGCTATCACAAAGTAAAGACTTTTTAGGCTTGAATAGAACAATGGTTCTGTTACATCTTGTTGCAGCAGAAGGTAGAATCACTCATTACCTTTTGAGGGGTACCTCATTTTGCCCAGCTCTCTAGTAATATTTTTCCAACCCTGCATTTAGGGAGTCAGTTGCTTCCATTTTCTTGATTATAGATGACTGGTAGTCTAAAACACATCACCACATTTATAGGCTGGAAGAGAGAGGAAAAGCATGACTTTTTGGCCATACTGGCATTTATTTGGTTGGCCTGTAATTCTGCATCACTGGCATTTAATAGGACAGTGCCACTTGGTTCGGAGACTTTGAATCAGGACCTTACCCAGGTCTGAATAAAAATCAAAGACACAGCAAGAGGCTCTATAACACCTTCAGACAAAAGGAGAGATGCAGTAGGTCAGAATATTGCAGTGGATGATGAACACAGGGGAGCTGGAGCATTGAGGCATGACCCATACCACCACACAGGATTGAAGCGGCAATCAAGAAAATGAGAATTAATAAGCTGGGTGAATGAACATGGGAAGCTGAGAGTTCGGCACCTACAGGAGACGGAAAAGATGAGATGGAGTAGACTCAGCAGAGAATAGTAGAGAAGGTAAAGCACCTTAGAGAAGAAGCAATAAGATAGCTTGCCTACTTGGGGGGACAGGGGAGTTACAAAACAAAAATTGATGCTACAAGAGTTTTGTGAAGCAGATGTAATTGGTGATATATCTATAACATCAAACAATCCAAAGAAAATCTGTGGTTAATCTTATGGATAAGAGCGGACATATTTTCTGTTAAAATAAATGCAGTCAGTCACGAGGGTTTTGGCAAGTTAGATGGATCATGCCCAGCTTGTGCCTTCAGAGACTTACCTGAAGAACTGAAATTGTTACTGTCTTACGTTCTCTCTGACATTTTAGAGGGACAGAATAATTTCAGATCTGAACTGGCTGAATTGCTCCTAGCAGTGTGCACACAATCCTCTCCCTTACCTATTGTAGTGATTAGATATCACAGTTAAATGCATTAAATTCACTGGGATAAATGACTCCACATTTCTGAGGCATCATATATGCCATCAGATGTTAAACCAAGTCATAAGAGGCAGAACTTGGGTGAGGAGCCAGAGCTGCTCCCCATTGTGGCAGGCTTCCCCACCTCCTTCAGCTCTGCGGACTCTCTAATATTTCCTCTGTGTTTTGTTTTAAATGATGCAGCTGGTTTACACAGACTAAAAAGAGACCACAGTCCTTCTTCCGAGCGTTGATAACTTGCTGCAACAGTTTGCTCATATTGAAACTTTGGAAGAGATTCAGCCATCACAAACAACAACAGCAGGAAAGTTGTCACCCAAGCAGCAAAGAAAAATGCTAAATTTTTCATGCTACCACCAGGTGATTCAATTAAGACAGCTGCCCACAATGATAGATGAAGGCTTAAATGTCTCTGTGGTCCCATAGGCAAGCTAAGGACAGGCCAGAAAAATCTGAGGGAGGCTTATGAAATGGATGTAAAGCCGCAAGGTGACTGGCAATGTTACCACTTGAAAGCTGATTAATTCATTCTGGTGGTGCCAGATAGTACTTCTGCAGCAGAAGACAGAAAAGTGAGAAACCTTACAGACCTTAAACATGTCCATCTAGTGGGTAGCAGTTCATTATAACTAAAGCCCTTTGCATTTTTCAAGATTTTATGGTAAATGTGAGGCTTTGAAATTAAAATTCACTGGGAATGATAACCATGTACAATGCTTTAGCATCTAGCCTATGATTCAATAAAGACTCTTTATAAAAATTTATTCCAAAGTTTTCTTAAGAAATTCATAATGACACCTTTAAAACACTCTTCACACAAAAATATCTTGTTCAGGAAGCCTGATATGAATGATGAAATGAGAAGCACACAATACCTGTCTGTAAAGGGGGGCGGGGGGAATCTTATTGTTTAAAATATAGGTGCTTAATGCTGTCCCTTCACTCATCATATTACCCATCTGTTTTCTGTTTGAGAGCATGCAGGAGAATACCCAAAGCAGAAATCCATCTAGCTCGTTTCTAGGGACTACTAGCATGAGATTTCTTTTACTGTTTCAGCTGAGATATTCAAGGTTCCATTTATATGTTATTCAGCAGCAAACTGCTTCTTTATTCCCAAGGCTTCAGAAGTAGCATAACTGATTGGGACAGCACTGCATATTTATGTATAGAAGAATAATTGCATTTGCAATCCAGCCATCAAGGCTGTAACTCACATGAGGATTTCTGGCTTACTCCATGAATCGTGATAATATTGGTTGCATTGTTTATTATTGCTAGGAAAGATGCAGGAATGCACATACCTTAGCACGGCAAGCACTGCACACTCGCCCATGACAGATGCTGCTTGTGCAAAGCCCCAGCAATCACTGGCAGTACATACTCCACCTGCCAGGCACTCGCATGTGGCCAAAAATAGCTTTAAAAAGCACTATAAGGCTTAAATGAGCATACAAGCCATTATCCTATGTCTAATTATGGCCTGCTGCTTGAAAAAAAGCTATCATTACACATGTAAAAATACTTAAGTTAATAAATACCACTGAAGTCAAAGGCTGCGGAGACGGTGGCTATTCATATTGAAGGTGCTCAAAGAGCACACACTGGCTCCATCAGCCCAAGAAAAGCCCTGGATTCCCCCGTATAGACATTTAATCACTTCTTTGTATGCCACAACTGGTAGAAAAATGAAGGGTGTCTCTATCAAAAATCTCCCATCACCATTTTTTAATTTGTTAATCTCTTTTTCCATACTCTAGGTATATGCTCAAGACACTTCGCTGTACAATGTAAGTTCTTCACATTCCTTCTCTGGGACATTTCCTCATCTGTACATCCTTCTTGTAAAATAAAATACTGTGAGTGTCTTGTGTAGACTTTTGTTTGATGGACTGCAAGCATTCTGTACCACAGTTCATCAGAAACACTCTCAAACTCACCAATATTTCACATAAACAATGACCTAATTAGATTTTATGCTTTTGGGGCCTACATAGCCTTGCTTTAGTGCATACACAATGCTGTATTTGGTTGTGCTTTAGATATATGCATGACGACCTGGTACTGTCCTTCCCCTCTGTTTGCACACCTCTTGGTGAGCAGTATACCACGTGTCCAGTCGCCCAGCCCAGCGGTCCACATTTGTCTTCACTTGCCCTTTTAGCTTGCTGCCTTTTTCTCCTTAGTGAGATAAATTGTATCGGTTAAAGGACACAGCCTTTTACCAAAAGAGAGAAGAAGCAGGAGAAAACAGCAAGGAAAGCATTTGTCTGTACCTCAAGAGAAAGCTCACACGTTTAGCATGGGAGTTTTTAGAAACATCTTTTCTTACATTTAGGTAAACCTGCAAGCTTACCTTTCCCTGTGGTACAACATAATATAAAACCATCTTGACCAAGGGAGGACAGAGTTTAAAAAGACAGACATTTTTCCTTAAGTCACTTAAATTGGAAAGTAGCTCAACAGATGCAACGTGACTTAACCGTAGTAGGCTCTTAGTGGCTAAGCTCACAGGCAGGGCTTTCCCAGTTCCCCCAGTGTCTTTTAAATTTTAAGAATGGAAATGTTTATGATGGAACATAATATCTTCTGCAGCACAGGGCTGTGTATTCAGCTGTTGAGCACCACTTCTCTGCTGCTATCAATCATCAGCCTATACTGAGCCAGGCTACCACCAATGGCAGAAGTCAGGGTGAAAATAAGCAGCAGAGACTGGTTTCCCACTCTGCTGAAATGAAAGAATTTCGGCCAGACCATGAAGCTAATGATTGCTGATGAAGCCTGGCAAAAAGCAAACAACTTGATAACTTGACAGTTTGGTGGCAGAACCCGCCAGCATCTTCTGCAGTCTGAGCTATGTTCACATGCTGTAACTCATTCCTGCCTGCGTTTTCCCTCACTTAATTAGCCATTTTCAGGAACAAGAAGTCACTGCAGCCAGAATGTGCAACTCCATCTATCTAAAAATAGATGCAGACAAGAGAAGAGATGCCAAAAGAGCAAAACAAACTCTTCTCTCTCTCCCACAGACAGACCCACCTGGGAAGATGGACCAATATCCTCCTAAAGAGAAGCCTTCAATCTAAAATGCCAACTTAAATCAACAGTCTTCTGCAACATATAGGTAGTAGTGTTCACTTTGTTAAGCAGTAAAAAAAAGATACAACATGCTATCTCAATGTCTAAATATGTGCTTATCTTTCAATTTAAAATCAGTAGTTACAGGCAAAATGGGGATGGGTTTTTACAGTCACGTGTCTGCAATTGCATTTGTACATGGTGCATTCTGGAAAACATGAAACAAAACTGTTTTGACCAAATCCAGCTACTTGGTGAAGACAGGCTGTGTGTATGGGGAAGGGGAGCAACACCAAATTACAGTTTCTGTCCAGTTCAAGTATAGGACTCTGCATAAATTTAAACCCTTCTTCATCATACTAAATGAATATCTAATTTGAATCAGTACAACATAGTCCACAACAAATTCTTTAAGAGTAGCTAGTCAAAGTATACTGGAGGGTTTGGCGCACACAGCAGAGAGGGGTAAGCTATTACTGGTACAATACAATGTAACTGAAAAGCAAATTGAAGAGAGACAGCTGCATACAAAAACATTAATATAAAAAACGTCACATTACAGATCAGAAATAGTACTGTTAGAAAACATAAAATAGTAACAAAGATGCTTGAGCAAAAGGTTTTAGCACCCTGGCTTTTTAGCCAAACCAGACACAAGGAGTGAGGGGAGAACACTTATTGTAGGCAAAACTAGTCAAGAGGCCTTTATCTTGCTTTCTTTTAAGCAAATCCTCCCAGTAAAAACAATAGACATGATGTTTTCACAGAGACTAGGCTCATTTATCCTTCCTTGAAATGCAATCATCAAAAAATCACCATTAAAACCTTGATTAGAATCCATGGCAACAGGCTGAGCCCTGAAAAGCACAATGGCATTCTGCTCAAAGCTGGAGGAAAAACAAGAGCAGTGGACACACACTGCTTCTTAGCAAATACTAGGAAACCTAGAAACAATATTGTTCAAAACTAAGCCTGTTTTTTCTCTACAAGCCTCACCCTTCAAAAAAATAAATTTACTTAAAGCAATTTCTTCATCCAAGATAGAGGCTGCATCCAAACCTTCTTCCTGTGCCCCATCATTTTATTTTATTTTTTTACTACTTGCTTTTGGCCCTAGCTCACTGCTCTGACAGCACGAGCCACACAGGCAGTACATGCAAGTGATTTCCTAATCAGTAAAGTTTTAATGCAGACAGACATCACATAGGCAAAAATTTCAAACTGTACACTCAAAGCCAATGTGACCTATTTAGGAAAATGAAATACAAAGACGAATAAGCTGTTCAGCCTTCAAGTTGTTAGTCTAAGTTCCAAATAATAAGGTTCCAAGTCCCTACCAAGATATACCAATACAGAAAATTTATGTACTATGCCTTTGGGAGAGTTACAAATATCTATCCATGAAGAATACAAAAACAAGCACTCTAAAACACTGACACATTTCAGAAACTTACAGCACTCTCATTCTTATTTCCACAGCCTTAGCTCCTGCAGAGAGGTCAGGTAGTTTCTAGTCAGAGCCCATGGCTACATTAAAAAAAATATTTAAAACTATTGTGTTGTGAGGTCACATGCCAAAACAAACTCCAAAATAAAGGAGCATAGGAAGTTTTTCTGTGGCCTGTGCTATAAGAAAGCTGCTGAGAAAAGTCCTTTCAAGCTCATCCATCTCTGGATTTCAGTGTTTGGATAAATGGGCAGAGCACAGAAAGCCACAGCAATGCATCAGTCCTCTAATGCCTACTACAGGTATCATCTGGATTGCTGTGCACCACAGTTAAGCTCTTCCAGGTTGATTTGCTCTTCATTATACAAATACAGAGAAGTTCATTTGCTGATACAGAGCCACTGTTACTCATGCTACTCACACACATAAACATCTGTTTGCACGATATACATCAGCTGTTCACAGGACAAAGATAACATGTTTTCTCAGTAGATCCCTCCATTTCCAGAGCTGCCAATATACCCAGCACTCAGAGAAGCAGCTATACAACTGTTTGCAAAACTTCTTGTTCAGCTGCCAGTGCATCTGCATTGTGCCTTAGATCTCAGGCATTCTCTCTGCCTTCATAACTTCCCATCCCTGCTTTAAACCTTGCCGTATCATTTTATTATCCTACATGCCCAGGACCACAAACGATCGCTACTCATTTAGATGAAAAAGGATTTCTGCTGAATAATTTTAAAAGAGAGTTCTTCTCTCCTTGCTATATTCTTCTAAAACAAACAAATAAATCTATAGAACATGCAAAAATAATAGCCTGTTTCTGCCAAGAAGGAACCATAAGACAATACATATTTCTCTTCTGTGTTGAATTTTTTAAGTTGAATATACCCAATAAAATAGTGCTCTTCTGCCCATTACTCACCTGATGGGATCACAGATGACTTGAACTCTTTAGTCAAGTCTAAAGAAATCATCCAGTTATGACAACTGCTGTATTTGTTCAGTGTCTTAGTCAAAAAAAACCCCAAAAACAACAAAACACACACACACACACAAAAAAAAAAAGAAAATATGAAGACGAGAGAAAGAGAGAGAGCAAGGGGGAAGAAGAGAGGGGAAAAGCACCCTTTGCAGTTCTACTTACAGGTGCTGTGGACCTCAGCATGACCTTATTCATTTCCATGTCCCACACAGCAAAAGAAGCCATGTCTACATAATTCTTGACAGACTTTCTGGGATAGGAGCTTTCTTCATGTAAACACATCATCTTGCTCACCTTCATTGTTCCTCTAGATTTTTTTCCTAATATTTTTTTTCAAATTGCCTTTCTTGTCCCAGCCACCCTGGACACAGAAACAGATTAGTCCCTGACTTGTTACAACAGCCTTGTGGGGTATAGTTGTTCCCATTTATGGGTCAGGGGTGTGGGGGGGATGTGTGTGTGTTTCATTATCATCACATCACTCTCCTGTCCTTTTTTGTAGCTTCTTAATTTTAATCCAGAAACTTCAGGGGTATGCATCCATTTTTTAAGATATGGAGAGAAAACAATTCAACAGCAGCTTGTCCACAGACCTGGATGTTCTTTTCCATACACCACAGAAGAATATGTTTTTTTCTTGTACCTGTAGCATCCAGTGTAGCTAGAAGGCAAGGCACCTAGCCAGCTGACCTGCTCCAAAGATCAGAGATGTAATACAAGACATGCCACAAAAGGGATGACTGACAGTGATCTGAGGTTTCTCCCCCTTTTTATTTTGCAAGCATACAAAAAGCAGTATTGTTCTATTTGGGAGAAGAACCATTGTTCTTTTGAAGTTTAATTTTTTTTATCAAATTAGAAGTCCAAGGACTTTAACCCTCATTAAAACGGGCCAGTTCAGATGGATTAAGCCACATGATACAAAGCTGTCAACACTGGCACAGTTCTAAAGTGAAGAAGCACTCATCACTGGTCATTCTCTCCTTAAGGGGGAGGTAAATTCCTGTACCAAGAAGGGAGGAAGCAGGCTTTTTTCAGAAGGGATAAAAGGCAACAGGCACAATTAAGTGAGGAAAATTCTGGTTATTTATTAGGAAATATGTTTCTTCATGGATTGCTCAAACAGTTTGAAAGATGCCCAGAGAGGCTGTAGGATCTCCACACTTGGAGATGCTCAAAATTCAACAGGACACGACTGTGAACTACCTAATCTAATGTTGAAGTTAGCCCTGCTTTAAGCATGAAGGAGAACAAGAAAATTACCTAAGGTCCCTCCCAACCTAATTTTTCCTATGATTCTGCAATTCTATCAAAAGAAATCCACTTCCTTAAGTCACTCCTGTGACTTTATCTCCAGAGCTGCAACTAAATACATCACTTCAAAAATACAATGAACTGACAACAAACTAATTGTGTAACAATAACATGATGTGGTAATTATGTCAACTAAACTGAATTTAAACTATTCTTTTATATTCTGACAGCCCTCACAATGGTCTAAGTCTTCTTTGCTTTTTGTCTTTCAACCTCAACAAGGCAGAAGAGGTCATCTGAGAAACCTGTAATGTTACTTTTCTAAAAATCCCGGCTCTGATTTATCTAAACTTAAATCCCAGCTCTGATTTATCTAAACTTGCTTAATCAGACTCTGGTAATAAAGAATATGTCATATGAACAACTTAAAATATTTTTTTTAAAATGTTGTAATGGTTAAAGAATGCAGTGCCTGGATATTTCCTCCTAATGTGCTAGTGATAATAGTTAACACTTCTATTACATTTACTCCCTTGAAGAACTTAGATGAATAAATTCCCGTCTAGTTATAAGGAGACAGTTAACTTCTGGAGGCTAGCAAATCTACATTCAAGATCAGTCACCCTTTCTTTTGTTAAAATCTACCAGAAGTAATACGGATATAAATTGTTTCATGGAATTTTTGGATTTTTCCCTTTTTCCTCCCTAACTGGCACACACAGGGAAGTGGGCATCACTGCTTTTGGGAAAAGAGAGAGAAGAAAAAAAAAGAAAAGGGAAAAAAAAATGGCAATGGCCTTAGGAGACCCGAAGATATTTCCCTTCCTGAGCTTGACGTACCTTCCACAGACAAACCAATACTACAAGTCCCTAAAAATAGTTTCCTTCATTTACAGGGAAAGGAGGTTTTCCACTAAGACAGTCCTGGTTCTCCAATGGGAGCCACCATCAGGCAGCTCTCAGAACAGGTTTCTTCTCCAGCAATGCTACCAAGACTCCATACACATAGGCAGAAGATGTAAATCCAAGGGATACTTTCCTTATAATAACCTATTCCATCATAAGGCACTGCACCTTTCCCCCAGTTTGTATCATCTCTGAAGAGTGTTGAAAATATTCGTTTCCCAATCACTTCTGCATACTCCTTCACCATTCAGGATGGAATGCCCCAAACTAACTATACTGGAAACTAGTCGTGGTGGGCAGGAAGGGCCACTCGGCCACGCAGCTTTACGTACAGTAGGGAGAGAGCCATCTCTCCCACAACCACACACATTTACTCAGCAGGTGACACAACTGGAGAAACACAAAAGCAAACCAAGGAGAAAATTATTTTCAAGTAGTTGTGGGGTGTTTTAGAACTTGGGAAGTTCTTTAAAGCTGGCATTGACATAAATAAGGACCTGTAGCTTTTCAAAAAGCCTTTCAGTTGTGCATGTAACTAAAACCACAGGGAAGATTTAGAGCACAAAAGAAAAAGAATACAATATAGAGGAAGCTGTACTGAGGCACAGCTTCACATTGATGTCAAAAGAACAGCACAAAAGACTGTAAACAAAGACTTTTGGGGGGGTGAAGGAAAATAACAGTCATCTTCATCAAAACTCTACTTAGAAAACTCCAGAAACGTGCTATGCCTATTAAAATCAGACATAGGAACCAAGGCCTTTAATTTACTTCCAAAAATACCTCCAATACAGGAGCAACAGATTTATTAATAGTCAAACTATACTACCAGCTGAAGGCCAGCTCTACCTTTCAGACCCAAAGTCATCTTCTGGTCCCTGACAAGATCTGTAGAGCTTCTTAGATTTAAGATACACTTTTGATTATGTTTCTCTCCTAAGGTAGACCACCTCCTACTTTCTTTTTGTAGGTACACCTTTCTTCCATCTCATTTTATCATTAATCACAAATCCAAGAAATGATGGTAATTATTCAAAACAATTGATATTTTTTATGTAGTCTTTCCCTGGGGACACACCACAAAGCTACTAGTAATTTGAGAAAGAGGAAAAAAAAAAAAACCCCAAACAACAAACCAACCAAAACAAGACATGCAGTTTCCCTACAAACCCCTGAAGCATTTGGGAATATTTTGAGAAACAGGAAGTTCATGTTCATACATAAAAGAAAATGGCCACATCTCCTTTGATACTGAAACTTATTTGTGGGCACAAATATTATTTGCTGGGCTGGCAAAGAGTGACACTGCGCCTGAGAAAATGAGCCCACCAGAAACCCAGAGTACTGGGAAGTACAGTGCAGATGCTCCTGCTCTCTCTTCATGCTATTACTGAGCTTCACGCTATCCAGGTTTTATTTATTATCAGTGATTTTGGAATTTTCCCATGTGACAGAGGAGTGTAGCCAGTCCCCAAAAAGCAAGCAAGCAGCTTTTCACATACTTGATGCAGACTGAAAACAAGAACAGAGCACCAGCAACAGAGCTCAAAATGAAGCTGTTCTCTAGCTTGATGACTGTAAAATGATATAAGCAATTTCTTTTTATAATGCAGCATAGTTATAACAACTAACCTAATTTACTAATTTGCAAAGGTCTAAGAAAGCAGCACCAAACAGATGGCATTTTCATTGCCAACCTTAACTTTGGATTTCCTGACCTCAAGTACCACAGCATTCTGTTGCATGCCAGCTACTCTGCACGGCCTTATGTCCTATAGATTGGATCTAAATGAATCTTTTTCAGTGAAAAGTAGTCTGCCACAAATGTGTTTTTTATCATCAAGAAACTAAAAATCTGTGTTAAACTTGGTTCAAGATTTTGGCTGGGTGAAACAAAACCAGAGTGAAAGCAGGTGACTTTACCCTCCCATTCAGGGGCTAGCACACTTACGCAGGTTGTGGAAGTCTTGAATTTCATGTCTTTTTCTGCTCAAGAATGGCTGAGCTACTCGCCTACAAGGTTTCCCAGTCAGGAAGATCAACACTTCTGTTGATGCATAATTAAGCACTCATAATTAAATAGTTGATACTATTGGGAGGGAAGTCCACACAGCCCAGTGAATAGCTGCAGCATCATTCTTGCTGTCTGTATATGCAAGTAAACTGTGCAACCCAGACCACCCCGCAGCATGGACTGAGGGACACACATAGTGGCAAGGAAGTTCACCTGAGAAGCAGGATTTTTTTTCATGTCTCTGCCTGAAGTCTGGCCATTATGAGACTTTCACCTGCAGAGTAGTCAGTCAATCATGAAGAAGATCAGTGTCCTGGCTGAAAATGCTTTGTTTTCTTCCAAGCAAACAAATATCCCTTTGAAAGAAGTTAGGTGCAGTCTAAAAATATCTTTCATAAACTTTTTCTGAACCCTATCTCTGTTCAAATAACATTAAAATAATAATACAAGAACTACTTGTTGAACAAATTACAACACTGGAAGAGGAAAAACAGCCCTCACTGATGAATGAGCGAAGGCAAATACACTGCAACTGCCTCCAAATTTTATGGTGGCCCCATAAACATGATGCACAATGGTAATAAAGTCAGACTAATATGATATGAAAAGGACAGTTACAACAATACGAAGTGGTCAATCATGTACCTGGCCTGACAATTTTATTACTGCAATGGGTCATTATTACAACAGGGCATTTTAGCTCACATAAGATATTTCAAGGGAAAAAGATGACTATAGGACAAGGTACATTACAGAGGCAATAATTACATTCCACAGTTGTATTTCACCAAAAGGAAAAGAATAATATGTCATAAGCCAGACTGGCATCTAAACCTCTCTTCTGAATCACAATAAGCCTTTTGACATAATATTATAGGAAGCCTTTTGTTTCTCCTAATTCCCTGTCACAAAATTTGACTCTACCTAATGAATGTGCCTATGAAGAAAAAGATACCTTTATTTCCCTGGAACGAAAAGAGGTTTTCTGTGATCCGTTTCTTACAGACAATCGTTTGCATGTCTACACAGCTTAGAGAACTAATTGCTCACTTTTAAAACTGTTTATTATTCTCCCAGTCTGTTACACACTGTCGCTCTTCACGACAGCACTTTCAAGGTGGAAAAAATCCAGAACTTCAGAAGTAGGTGAAGAAGAAACCTGGAAGCCACATGAAGATCCTCCATAAAACTAGATATCCAATATCTGGCCTTTTCAGAAAAGTCCACTCCTACCCTCCCTCCTCCATCACATGATGTGAAGTTTTCTGTGAGTCAACACACATTATGGCAAAAAAAATTATATTCTGACTTCTCCTTTTGATCTAATCCTCAATATTTTCCTGATTACTTCATTGATCACTGGACCAAAAAGATGGAAAAGTCTTTTCCTCCTGATTCCACAAACATCCTCACAACACAATTTTATAATTGAACTTACTTCATAATCATCACAGAGGCCACCCTACTCCAAAAAAAAAAACCCAAACCACCTATTATGGACTGCAATAGGTCATAGGGCAGATGTTCTTTTGACAGAACTCTCCTTACTGGGGAGCCCTTCAGCGGCTTGGAGTCACCTCATTGTGCCTTGCTACAGCAACAGAAACGGCTGCAGCTTGTTCATCGTGGTTTATCTGGGTAGATCCATAACTGCAAGCCAAGCAGAATCACGAGGCTAGCTTGCACACACACTGCCCGCTTTCTGGAGACTTTGGTTTTTTTCACCATGCACTGATACCCTATGTGCTGTATGGATACATGACCGGGACAACGCTACCAGCCTCTGCCTAACACTCCCCTTCCCAGGGCAGCATTTCAAGACAGAAACGGACCATGGGCGTTCCTCAGCATGGAGGCTAGTGGGGCGACTGGCAGAACCAGAAACCAGCGTGCAGCTGGGAGCAGGCAAGCATGATGCACAGTCCTATCTGCTGGCTGCATGAGCCTCCCATCCTGGGCTGCATGGTTGAGGGTGGGAAGTCATAAGCCTTGAAACTGGTGCTCTTGCACCCCAGTACTAAACCTAATGTAAGTCCTCACAAATGAAAACATAAACAAGTCAAAAAAATGACAACCACAAGCTATAGATGAAACATGTGAAACGCTTTCAAGTAAAGCTCTGAAGAGGGATAGATTTAATGATTTGTTAGATTTGTGCAAAACGTGTGTGGGTGCTTATAGAATGACAGTTGCTCGGCTCTTAGTCCAATAGGAATCAATGACAAAATTCCTGATGATTTCAAGGGCTGAAATATTCACCATAAAATGTGAAATTGCTTGGAGTCTGCATTGCAGAAGACTCTTCCTACAACTTCTCATTGTCCAGCTTATTTGCTTGGATAGCTAACAAACACCAGATTTAATACATTAGCTCTGCCCTACACAGTGACAAGAATCTTCTGCCCTGTTACTACAAGGTCAAGAAAATAATGGCCACTTCCTTGGAAACATACAGGATTTCACAGCTGCAGAACAGAAAATTTAGCAAAAAGGAAGAATACTCCTGTGCTAAGATACTTCTGGACTTGAACCAAAAATCCTCCCTTGAACTAATCATATATTGTTTTAATACACAACTAAATCATTATTTACAGCATTAGGAGCTATTATAAAATACAGCAATGTTTCCAATTGTTAAAGACTGTAGAAGATGTTTCTGATTATATAAACTGTAAAAGGAAGAGATAACAAGAGTGAATAAATCACACCTCGGTAGACTCAATGTCCACAAATTCCTCGTAGTGAGTCCCATTTCTCCTAAGTAAAGCCAACAGCTGGATGCAAACCATGATCTTACTGATCTCTGTAATGAATATTTCAGAATCAGGCTCCACATCCTACACACAGCTGAAGCCAGAGTCTCTTTAACAAAATGCCACAACCCTGTTAACTCAGCAATGGAGAGAAGCCTTAGCTTGAAAAAATGTAAAATAAGTTATACCTATTACATGCTTCATTATGCCATGTCTAATACCTCTAAGTATATTTTCCCTCATAGACACAATAATGTGCAGTAATAAAACAGAATCAAAAATGCTATCATCTGTTTTCATCCTTTTAAAAAATCCAGATAAATTGTGAGCAAATTTACCACCTTCAGCAGTTTTCCATATATTCCTCTTCAGTGGAAATCTTCTAATAGTAACATGCAGATCAACTTACTTTTAAATTCATTTACAAAAATGGCAGACAGTCTCTAGAAAAGCATCAGTCGAAGCAACATCATGTATCTTTTAATTAACTGGTATATCATAAAGCAAAAGGCTCTTATCACTTTGCAAGCATCAAAACTATTTCTGCAGGGCAAAATTCAGCCTCGGAGTATATGAGATAACTGCTTTCAAATGGTTTTATGTTTCTAAGACAGTTAAATGAACCTTCAATTAAAATTCCTTCAGGAAAGCCTCCATGCTATCCCAGAGCATACACTGAAGGACTAATTCACGTTTTTTAGTCTAATGGGCAAAGCTTTGACTTCTTAATCACATCTCTAGCATGTGCCAGCAGTGAAACATGAACACATAACACAGTTAATTTTATTTGTGCCTAAAGATAGCAGATTTTTCTCACCATGGAAAAAATCACTTCAGCACTACTCATGATTTTGTAACACTGGGCAGCAAAATGTTGGGTGGGGTTTTTTAGGTGAACCCTCAGTATATGCTGCTGGAAGAAAGAGAATTCAGAGTGACTTAGATATTACTGTAAAGCTGATGGAGGATCTCGCATTTATTTGGAGCTGCAGCAATTCATTAAAAAAGAATTACGCATTAGTTTCTCCAAGGAGCAGTATGTATTTGTTAACTAAGAAGCATGTGATATGAAACATCACCATAAGGAAAAGGAGACAGACACAGTTGCAGTCATCTTATCTTTTTCCTACATTAAATAGATTATATTAGTTATAACTAATTTGCAGCACTTTATCTTGAGCAATCAACTCCACAAATACATGAGGCCAGTAGGATCTTTATTTGAGATTCTTTGTTCCATGCTGGCAAAGTACAACAGTCATAAACCAAACTTAAGCATCAATGGCTGCTTTATGCTGCCCAAGTGATAAAAATCACTTAGAGCTTATCAGTCAACATGCACCTAAAGTTATTAGAGGGTAATTTATTCTAGTTGCTAACATAAATGAGTGGAAATCAGAAATCTTTACCTTCTCTCCTCCTTTGCATCAGCTTCTCCACTTGAAATTATTTTGTTTGCATGCTGTTGCAAAGTTTATTTATAACTTTACATGCATCTGAGAAACTTCGAGAAATCTTTGTGAGGAAACTGCAGTAAACTAGATATATTTGTTTAAGATGGTGAATTATCTTATATTGTTCAAATATTTATACCCTGTATTAACTTTGAACGTGACCTTTGGTTTATGATGTAGTCACCACATTGAAATAAGACTGCCAGGTTGTGAACTCACCTTGAAAATGAAGTAGTGCTGAGTGATGGTTCTGCTCAAGCCAGTTGCCAAGACACAACAGTGTATATCAGAGTAGGGCAGTTATGGGTCAGCCAGCAAGGGCTTGTAATGCCAAGGGCTCCTGAAACCATGAGTTTTCTTTGTGTAAATTGGAAGGCACCTTACCAGAAGGGATCTTATGGCAGCAGAAACTCTTGATATATTTCAGGTTAAGGACAGAGCACGATCTCCAAGGTGATGTAGCTTTAGAGACCCAAAACCTGAAAAAATGCGGTATCCCACATACGGGATCTTATTATAGAAGTGCACAAGAGTACCACTAATGGTAAAAATCAGTCCATCAGTTATTACTCCAAAATGGCTCAAAAATGCAGAGGGTTCAAATTTATATATATTGAAACAGATAGACAACTCTTTCAGTAAGAAGATGAAGCTATGTTGCAATAGAAGATGGTTATATATTGATGAAAAGTGAAGCACTGATGTCGTCTCTTTTGCAGAGAAATCATCATGTAAATCTTCTAACTGAAGACAGATTAGAAATGAAATAATTTACACTCCATTTAAATACCTTTGGCTAGAAAGCTTTTGAAAAATCTAGCAATGGTGGCTAACAAATACTATACAAAATACCAACTTTTCCATTATTAGTTTATGAATTAACTTCATAATTTCGTATAAATCCATTTTGTTTCAGCATTCTGGATATACACATTTAAAAAAAAAACATTAGCAAAGGCACATTTCTAGGTATAATCAGTCAAAGCTATATTCATTTATGAACTGTTACTCAAAAATTCAGGAATCTTAAAATACTGTCCAAAAATATTTGGTTTTCAGTTTGCAATGGAAAGAGCAAACATGGAATATCAACAGGTTTAGATTTACTTAGGAATATCCAACCTCAATTACTTGTGCAAATTATTATATTATTCTTGTATTAAAGAGATTTGCCTTGACACAAATATCATCATAAATATATCAGAATGTATAAATCTAGTTTGTATTTGAAAGCTCAGAAAACTACACCTTTTGTTCCAATACTTCAGAAAATCATATATTAGAAATTAATCAGGAGCTATATTCCACAAAAAAGGTTGAACAATGCACAGTTATGCTGCTTGCTTCAACATTGGTGCCATATACTGCTGCAAAAACATTAACATTTTGCCTGTTGTACAGCCATGAAAAATAGGGAAAATAAAATACATAGTTTTGAATAGCTATGATCTTTCATATCTTTTTTAGATCACAAACATCTAGATGTTTTTAAAAACAAGATCAATAAAGCTGGATTCTAGAACATCTTCTCTCTATTCCCTAGCTGAAATTATGTCTCAAATATGAAGTGAGCTCAAAATACACTGAGACAAATCAATATGGGTGCTGCTAGAGCACAGGTAACTTCTCTGAGAGGCAGCACAACTTATACCAGGGAGACCCTCAACAGAGGAAGGCAGCAGGGCCCGTAGCAAAGGCAGAGCAACCCTGGGAGAAGGCTTCAGCCTCAGCAAGTTGGAAAAGTAATGGATTCACTCTCTCCATTTCATACTTTTTTTCCCAGCAGAGCTCTGGTGCAAATTAAATCTGCAGTTTGTGCGGCAGTCGGAGAAGATCAACGTAATTCAGTAGAAGAAACCCCTGAAAAACTCCTTTCAGATATGAATCCCAGACATATCAATTCCACTTGTTTCTTGCAAGTGCAAAATGCAAACTCCTGTCTAATAGCTGCAAACATTAAAAATGCTGCAAAATTATCTATTTCATGAAATAAAAAGATTTGAGCACAAATACATACCAGTGGATTCATGAAAACAGCCTGGCCTCCAGGAAAATTGCCAGGCATGCCAGCATCAGATAGACACAGGATTACAAAGAGTGTTAAAATTTCTCCTCACAGCTTCACAGCATATCAGTTCTCTTTACAGTGGCTGAACAATAGCTTCTCACACCTCAGCTTTTATTCTGCTCTTCTCAGGCATGCCTTTCTTCTACATAAGCCATCAGTTTCCAGACAGAACAACTGAATCACTAAATCATAAAAAGGTTTTAAAACAGGGATAACTGTATCACTTTCTTCTGACTCAGGGGGTCTGACAAGATCTCAGGTATATATGAACACTTCTGCCTACAGGAGTGATCTAGCACCGTTCCAACTGCAGAACTCTGCACAGAAATGCTGTGATTCTCCAGGCCTGCTTCGGAAGTTGCCTTTTTGGCAGGTCAACAACTTGAGTCACAGCTTCTGTTACAGGGTGACATTATGATTCTCTGAGCAAGTATGGTGAAAACCTTTCAAGTTTCTTGCATGTATCCAATCATACTGTAATAGGACTTGGACAAATGGCAGCACCCAGGCCTCCCTAAATTTTTATGCCATACGTCTCAACTGGTGGCAGAGAGATTCAGAATAGCTATTTTCCACCAGAAGTTGGTCAGTCAGCATGGTGGGTCACTTCGATAAGAACTCCTTAACACTGATCTATATCCTATTACTGGCTAAGCTGCACCTCCTGCTTTATTGATGGCTTTTAGGAGGTTAGCCAGAGGGGTGAGCACCCAAAGGCAGTCACTAGCAGTCTGTCGTCTATCAAACAAGCTCAGAGAATCTCCACAGACATGCTAGCACAGCTGCACCTTCGCAGGGCATAGGGTTTTCAGAAGGCAAAACCAGGGCAGTGAGATACTGTCAAGCATGCTATTCCCCTCTGCGGTCTCATTTGGCTTTCTAGGGCACCGCAAAGCACAATCAGGAGAGCAGAGTTTTACATTGGTGGTGTATAAATAAATAATTTGGCAATTAATGACATAGCATAACAAGTGTGGGCAAGAGAAGAAACACATTTCCTGAATAGGAGACTCTCCAACAGCCATTTATTATCACCAAGTCCGATGTAAATGGTCTTTGCTGCTTTTTCCTGGTGCTTTCATTTCCAGGTAATCCTCTGTTATGTGGTTGTTTGAGAACGGGCTGCAATTATAGGGAAAAAGTAACCTTTGCTTCCCTGTAATGGGGTTCAGGGAAGCCTTAGTACTGTTTAATTTCTGTATGACTCCTGGAAAAGGCCATTAATGCATCACCAAGGGGACTGTAGTTGTGTATAACATGCAGTCATCTTCTCCCAAATTAGTCTCAGTGTGATTTGGACATGGCAAAAAGTATCACTCATAAAGAAACAAGGCACCGAGAAAAGAAGGATGGATAAATATAAGTGCTATTCAGGAAAGACTGTGGCCCATCTCCTGGTTCTGGGCAACACTTCACCTTCCTTTTTCCCTTCTTCCTTCCCACTTACTGCTTTTGTGAGCAGACAGACATGTTTAGGAGGGATTGAATGAAGCCGGGTGGTTCACCAGAAGCTTGCACAAAGGTGAACTGGTGAGACACGAAAAAGGGATATGGGGAAAAGACTAAAGGAGGACTGGAGAACACCACCACTGGCACAAGGCATAGGAAATTACATGGACAAATGGAAAAATCTGTGATCATAAGAGCAAGTATGAAAATTTTCATGCCAGTGTTTTGGCTAGCACATAGCTTAGCTCGATTAATAACATGGAAAAACAGAGATAAAATAGCTGGGATAGGAAATGTTTGGATCCCACTTAAGACATTTGACTGAAGAAAGAGAATGTAAATCTAGAAATTTTACTCAGCATGTTTGACAATTTGGGGTGCACATCACACCCTGTACTGGTAAATAAAAAAGCTCACTTTAGCCACCTGTCGCTGCTCAGCTTCTGTCCAAACAGATGGTCTCTTAACATCCCAAACAGCACAGTCGCACCCAGTCCGCCGTCCGGCACCATGTTCTAGGCTCACTCCAGAGACCAAAACTAAAGAAGGGCCCCTGCTAACATTTTAGTAGGGCAGACAATTGCAAAGTCTGGCAATGTTTAATTTCTCACGTGACCCAAAAGTGAGAAAAGAAGGAAACACTGGAGATGAAGACAATTTGATAAGTTGCCTTGATTGTGAACAGTGCTGGTAACTTAAAACATCATGGACAAGGATATGATAGACAGAGGCTGGACAGAGAGATCATGAAGTCTGATTTGGGAATGGCAAAATTGAAAAAATAGTAAATACATATGAACACAAAGAGCCTAGAGTAAAGGCTTGCCTATCCATCCCTCAGCCACCCTCCACAGAATTTTGAACATAAGGGGCTAAGACTTAGCTGAGGTCACTTAGCTTGCTATGATCAAAAACAGATGATGTCTTAAAAAACTCATGTAACTGTTAGAAACGTGTTTTCTTCAAAGCAAGAAAACACCGCATAGAATTTTATGAATTGTAGACTAGTGTCTTGCTAGCTTTACATCAAGTATTCTTCATATTTCACTATTTCAGTGAATCAGAAAGTAACAGACAAAAAATGTGTGAATTCTGCAAATTTTGCATTTTTGTGCACTTTTTGCTGTTTCCCTCAAGATCCAGGCTTTGATATGCGAAAAAAATAATCGTTGTGTTAAATATATTTACTTTACAAAGACCCTTCTACAGTAAAAAGCATTGTCCTTTTTTTAACTTAGTCATAGATACCTGCCTGGAGTTTAAAAATAGAAAGGGGTGTGTGTGTGTGGAAAGGATGGTATTCCTCCCCTCTACTCACATCAATGATGTCTTAATTTCAAAGATTAGTAGAGACTTTGTAAAGGATATCATGTTAAAACCTAGATTAATCTCTTAGAGGGTCACCTTCATTATACAAAAAAGATTTAATTTTTACCAGGGAAGATAAAAATAAGGACCAATCAATATAGTTGCCTCTGAAAAACTCTAGTCAAACTACTTAATTTGCAATTCAGGCACATATGCACATTAACAACGGTAATTAATAATACATTCCTGCACCTAGTATAAAATACTTTCAGTTCTTTATTTCCCAGGGAACAACTATGGAAAAGAAAACCCAAATCCTGAACTGGGCTTAATAAAAGCATTTACAAATATCACATACAGGTTACAAACTAATTGTGCACAGATTGATTCATTTGGTCTCTACACCATTTTGGAAAGTATTTACTTTATGTATTATGTATTAAAAAGAAAGATTACCATGATAAAAATCAAGGGGGGAAGAATGTATTTTTCTCTTTAAAAGCTGGATTGTAAAAAAGTGATTTAAAGAACAACAACAAGCAGGAATGTGCAGTTTGCTGACTATCCCTACACTGACTGCGCTTACGCAAGGGTTAAAACACTGCCATGTTTTCAGTCTGCACTTTAAGAAGCATCCCTAATCCTGGGTATTGACGGAATTAAGATGTTAGCCTCCTTTTTTTCTCCCAAATGTTTTCAACTTTACCTGCACAGTAATATGCAAATACATACATTTGGAAAGGAACAGTCAGGTTTTGAAAGAGAGCAGAAGTGAAACTGCAGCAATAAAGTAGTCTTTACTCACAGGTGGGTTAAGTCTGCTCCCTAACGGGAATCCAAGATCCTGTAATGCTAACAGCTCAGGAAGAGCTCTGACTAGTTATTTTCCATTTTTGAATTTAAAAGGCAGATTTGCAGGATTCAGGTGAGCAGCAGGCAACTCTGAAGTCCCCTGGACACAAGCTCAGCTGAATAAAAGACTACCAGGCGATAAGTATTGTTTCTGCCAAGGAATGTGTTTTTAAGAGCTGTTTGTATCAAATGCCCCTGAAGTTCACCCAGCATGCTGTTTCAATCAACTTAGGAAACTCTTATTGCAAGAGGCATGCCTATGCAACATGATTTTGCTCAGCTTGTGTTTCCACAAAGCAACTAGTTCTGCTTCTAAATATAGTTTGGATACATCTTATCTTTCTTATGCAATATTAAAAAAAAGCATGAATTCTACCCTTTTCAAGTGATAGTATAGCCAGATTCCTCACCACGGGTTGCCTACATGAACGCCTCCTTGAGATCAAAAACTTCCCCACCCAAATCAAATGTAAAAAAAACCCACCAAAATCGATTGCACATGAAACTACTTTGTTGTTTATTTCTGAGTATGATGCAATGACACTAGATTTTATCAAGCTCTAATTGTTGATGACTTCCTCACTCCAGAAGTAAGGCGCTGAGACACTGCGCTGTGCACCCTTGCTGAATTTTCAAGCCTTTTTCCCAAA
Organism: Falco biarmicus; assembly: GCF_023638135.1. Lineage (NCBI taxonomy): Eukaryota > Metazoa > Chordata > Aves > Falconiformes > Falconidae > Falco > Falco biarmicus. Next base: position 35,799,108 of record NC_079296.1, read on the forward strand.
ACTGACCCACCACACTTCAAAGATGGGATCTGAGAGCTATTTAGATATCAGATATTTGACTTTGAGATAGCCACAAACAAGAAGGAAAGAGGATGGCATAAAGTCATTTCGCTCTCTAACAATGTGTGACACAGAGTCTCACCGTTCTATTACATTTTGATGCAGGGGCACCTTAAATAACAGGAAAAGTGCTATGAAAAGGGAAGAACAGAAGTGAGTTTTTCCCACATTTAGCACTTAGAGATCTAGGAAAGGGGAGAAGGGAAGAAGACACAATCAATGCATATCCACTCTGCCCAAGGACAGGATTTTGGCAGCAAGCCAGCACAATTTTTAAAGCTTCACTCTACTTATGTTCAACCCATTTGGCCAAACAGTTTGCAGCTCAGATCAGTCAAGTTCCTTCCCCCTCTCTTCCATCAGACTTCCTCCCTGGAGACCTTACCCCAGTACCTCTAGTCCCAGAAACAGTCACGGACACAATGCTGTTGGGCACCTGGAAAGTGAAAAGTAATATAGAAATAATGCTCCAACAAAATGCACCTATTGCCGTAGTACCCACATTCTCTGTTAGCAACACTAAGAACATAAAATTTTCAGTGCATGATTAACCTTTGCTTTTTTCAAATTTCCCTGCAAAATACTCACCTACTGATAAAACCAAAACAAAACAGCTACTGTGCTGTATCTCTCTCCTTACATGCTGGCTGCAGATTGCTTTAAATAACTTGTGATTGATTACTGGATCAAACCAAACCAAAAAAGCTAAGGCTGTGAGCACAGCCCTTAGTAACACTCGTGGCTGAGTGTTACAGTTTTCCTCTGCTTAGAAGGAAATGCAAATGTAGATTAATGAAGGATTCGGTTAACAGCACAAGCAGTTCCTTAAGAAGTACTGAAACACAAGCCTGTTATTTTCTGGGTTGTAAGGGCATCTTCTGGAGGACGTCTGATTGCTGTCCAAAGCCCTGTACATTTTAGTTTTTACAAAATGATGTAATTGGAATCATATACCACAGGCACCATTTCACTTTTACAATACAACAAAGCAAAACTGATGTGTATTGATCTGGCCATACAACTCTAATAAAGTAAAACTCCTTATACAGTGTGATTTCTCTTCTGATTGTGTTACTCTACCTTATTAGTTGTATGTCACAGATATAATATTTTACTCAGTGACATTAACAGTAACTTTACTGATATGGAGCACTGTGCTTATGTTGTTAATACCGGACTTTGATCCAGCAGTTTTGTATTGAAGATATTTTCACTTGTTTTACAGAAACTGCTGAATGCCAGCTGAACTATGTCTCATCTAAATATGCTTAAGATTATTAGCTCAAGAAACAGATTTATCCAAGAACTTTAATTCATTTATCCATTACAATAATATTTTATTCTTTTGAATACTGAAAAAAGTCCCCAAATGTATGTGCATAACCACCTTCTCAGGGACAGATTAGTATCTCACACAACCACTAGCTGTAATATGGGTGCAAAACACCAGGAGCTGAAGTGACACAAAATGGCCTATGTCGATACTATAGCTAGTCAAAAGTATCCCTCAATGCACAATGTGAAGTACAGCAAAGAAATGTGTAGCAGGATAGAAAAAACTTCCAGACAGAGATGATGGGAATGGCATTTCATCTTCAGCTTTCAGCACACTTTTTGCAGGGACACTTCATGGAAAGCTGCTTTGGGAGTTTGAGGAGGGGCAGGTACTAGGATGGGAAGAGAGTGGAAAGGCTTCAAAGGCTCCAGTATGAGGCAGTGTCTGTGCCAAGGGGTGAGCCACTAGCCCTGCCCGGTAGCCTGGGTTGGCAGAAAAGAGAGAGGACACTGAGAAGAGGCTGGGAGGCTCAAGCCCATCTGCAGTCCCTGCAGCCAAGACCAGGATGCAGCTCTCATCTTTGCGGCAGGGACAGTTTGCTCCCACAGTGGCACAGGAGAAACCAAGAGCTGTGAGGCAATGGTTTATGCAAGGAAAGTAAGCAATAGCAGCAGCATGAGTGGGAACATACCAGCATTTTTCCTCTTTCTTACATCTGTTTCCTCAAGGGACCGCCACTGGGGCTTGAGGGGCTGGGCTATGGCTGGCCACAGGGCCACCAGAACCAGCCACAAGCAGCCATGCCCGCCCTGGGGCAGCCCCAGCCTCCACTCACAGAGACCCCTCACTGCGCTGCCTGTTAGTCTTTTCAAGGTTTCACTCTACGAGCGCACCACACGCAGGAGAAAAACACCCCCAAATCCCACATAAGCCTCCTCTGCTGTTGTGCAGCCCTAAGCCACACGCACCACGCTGCCCCCAGGACAGGAGGAAGCCAGACAGGGCCTGAGAAACTTTCCACAATGGAAGTTGTTCCACATCGGTAACTCTACTAGCGATGTCCTCACCACCTCTCCCCTCCAGTCATCAAATATTAGTGAAAGACTGGTGGAAATAAGGCATTGAGATAACAGATTATACATGCAGCTGTTCACTGACACATTAAGAGCCACACCTACAGCTGCATCTAGTGCTTTAGTTAATAAAAACAGAAAAGGGAGGTGTATCTTAAACTTTCACAGGGGCTTAGGGTCACCATGCGTATCTTGGCTCCATTGTGATGACTGGATTGTGGAAAGGCACAGGTCTAACCTGTTTTCTGTGTCTGTTTATTCTTCTGTCAGGTATTTCACCAGATGATACAATGAATCACCTTTAAATTCAAGATTTCCCTTCTTAATTGAACCCTAAAATTGCATTAGTCTGCATTTATGCTATCATTAACAATAAATCTGTTGGATTTTTATTCCTTCCCTATTAAAAGCCAAAGCTGCTCACCTAAAAATAGCTAGTGCCCTTTAGCTGAATAGGGTTTATGTGTATATTTTTCATATTATCATCTCATGCTTTTAGCCTCAGTAATGATATTCCAATAATTAGATACAAACTGGCATGCAAATTGCTAGTAGCAGGTTTCCCTCAGTTATCTCATTTATAGCATGATAAAAATTTTACTTCCAGGAAAGTCAAAGGCAATGCAATGACGGAGAAACAGCTCACAACACACCAAGTGGCAGCTGACACACAGCGCAATGCTCAGCTGTGCGGTCCAGGATCAGTGTAAATTCAGGCTCCTGGTCCTGGGGGTTGCTTGTTCTGAGAAAACTCTTTCTGGTGGGTGTCTCTACCCCATGCCTCCCCTGCATTCCATCTCCGAAGTACCAATGCAAAGACCAAACCTCTTTCTCACTTTATTGATGTGTCTTTTTTCTGGTTAATGAACCCTAATGTCTCTTATAACCCCGCACCACAGCAAGGTTTCATATCTGCAGAGCTCTGCCCTATAACCCTATTGTAGCTGCCTCCTCGCCAGAGCTCAGGTTCACTTTGAGGACATAACAGATAATCCTGTGCTGAACTGTGTGCATGGGGTTGCCACAGGAGTTAAGACGGGAAGAAAGAACATTTCACCACCCAAAGCACAAGCTTTTACAACTCAGTTAATTCTCCATGATGCATGACATACTATGCAATCACCACAGAAAAAACACAATTGTCTATGTTAAATCAGTGAACCAAAAATACATTCTCAGTGATGACAGATATCCACATTTTCTTTCATTCTTTCAGTTTGATGTTGCTAAATATACATTTTAAATAGTGACGGCCTTTTTGGTTGCCCAGAAGGTGACAGTATTCTCTAGGATGCTACATGCCTGCTGAAAATTGGGCCACGGTTCATTCCTGGGTCAACGTCCATTGCTAATAGGAATAATTTTATACCAGCACATCTTTGATTTTAGTGAGAATGAAAGCTCCACATAGACAGGGCTTAAGGCAGTTTTTCTACTGTGTATTTGTCCTCACTTGGAAATAGGGTGTTATCTCCAGGAAGCTGGGCTGGCACTAAATTACCTGTCCCTTCTCCCAAGTGTTGACAAGGCTTATGTAAGCGGCAATAAGAAATTCAGGAGACGTGGGCATTAATCACCCAAGAGGCCTATCAAAGTTTCAGCACACAGAATGACATTGTGCTTCCCTGAATTTTCTTTGCTTTTCATTAAAGGACTGGTTTCCTTTTCAGGTCACATTTACAACTGGTTTGTGTAGCTGCTGTAGCAATTACTACAAACGACATCCCGGCCCCAGGAAAGGGGCAGAGACACTACAGAGTTAAGCAAAAGGATCCTTGGGGAAAATATGGACTGTGGTGAAGAATTCCCAGTGACTTCTGCAAAGACAGCTCTCTGTAATGGGCACCTATTTTCTTCCTCTCACACAAGTACACATGCTACGTGCCACCTGTGAGGTTTTATTCGTTAATTTTCTAAAGTTCTTTGAGATCCTGATGTTTGATCAGCACCATTTCAGTCGTTGATACTGAGCTATGAAATTATTTGAAATAAAAAAGTCTACCAGTGCATGGTAAGAAAATGAAGTATTGCCACTCCAAATGAAAGAGCAGTGTGACTAATGACAGTGTCAAGAATCTGATGCTCTCTGAAACTAGTGCTGTATATTAAAACAGCCCTTCTGTACTGATAACTTTCAGAAAGGACTATAATAGCATCCTTTCAACTACAGCTTTCCATCTCTCCAGATATTTCATTGTACTCCTAACTTCAATATCACCTTCCTTTTAATAGCAAGGCATTGCATTATAATATCCCCTGTGCTTTGTCATGGCCTAAAAACACCAGTGCAGTTGGTAACAGAGAAAAACTTTCAGTTATCAGAAATGTCTTCAGAGAACTCTTAAGTATATATATACTTTTGATATAGAAATTTCTTTTGGTCTGAAAACTATTACACCAATTGCCAGCAGAGGGGACTTTCTTTGTCCTTGTCAAATTAAAATCATAAATAACAGTTGATAGGTGAGAGGTGGTAGGGTATCTTGAGGGGAGGGGGGGTTGGTTAGTTTTTTTGTGGTTTTTTTGTCTTGGAGGGGGGTTCTTGGGTTGTTTTTTTCTTAAATCAAAATGTATTTCAGCTCATTAACTTCACGAGTTTTCACGGGCTGATTAAAATGAGCTTAAATCTAACACATGCCAGACAGCTGGCATTTTTTTCTAGGAAGAAAAAAGGAACAGAGCACAGTACTGAAACATACTCCATTTATTTTAAATAACTTGTGACTGCATATTAGTGGCTTAAAGTGCATGAGGATTCTCGAAGAAACTAGGAAACTGCTTTGCCGAATCATGCAGTGTATTGCAAGAGGCAAATACTGGTAGCAAGTGTAGTACCAGCCTTAATCACAACCCTGATGCTCCTTTATGTATACTTAACCAGCTCCTTATAGACTATCTCATGCTTTCTTCTACCAGTTACCATGTTACATATATTCCATGTCACATTATCCTGCTTTCACCATTAGCTACTTTATCTATAGACTAAGCACTTGCAAAAGTACTGGCCAGACTAGCACTACCACCACAGTTCATGCTCTGTATCATTAAATAGGCTTTATATTATGTCCAGCTCCCTCCATCCTGCACAGACTGTCATTAGCCCTCAGACTTATTACGGGCCCTCTGCTCCTCCCTCTGCCAACTCGCTTGAATACCCCACTACTTTGTCTGCATGCTAACGATGATCGACTGCCATATTTTTCAGGCCTTTATTGGCATTACTACAGAAGGCATCCCTGCAATTGCCAATGAAAGCATTAACAAGCACTTTTCCATACAACAGAACTAAATTTCAGAACCAGGAGTTCCCACAGGAGGCTGAGTAGACCAGAAGCAGGAACAAGTACAAGTTGATTCCCATTTGGTTCCTTTTTTGGTTGGCTTTTTTACCTTAAAGCCCAGCTTAGCAGAAGTACCTCCATTTTTTTATATCCCCTCACAGCACTTTGCAGTGATTTGAACTTCTATCTGCATGAAGCAGTGGAGCAAACATCTATCAGAGAAGGCCGAGCTGTTCAGCCAGGGCAGCCGTTTGAGGGATGCTATGCCGAAGCAGATTTAGTCACAATTACCATCTAGAAACTGGTGGTCCCAAACTGTGCCAGGCTCTGTAACAGATTAGTTTGGTACTGGGAATAGCCACCTTGGGCCTATTTAACTAACTGCAATGATCAATAAAAGTGGCCCAGTGCTTAGCAGCCTTAGTAAACACCACCTCCTTGCCACAAAAACCAGAAACTGATACGTACCCAGGCTGAGAAATGGTAAACACTAGTCAGCAGAAACAATTTAAACAAGGGTGGAAGATAAAATAGTACATCCAGAAACTTGGTGTCATAGTTTCCATACCTAGAGGAACTGCTGCCTGTAGGCCATCTCACTCACAGTACACAGCATGTTGCCTGCCATTCAAGGGCTAAACATAAACTTAATAGATGTTGATGGGCTTCACCCAAGATGACAGTAGTCCTGCTCCTGAATACAGAAGCTGCGTGTTTAGGGCTCACATTTGGCACCTGCACCCATGGCTGGCTTATACAACTGCTCAATGACCTCCATAGGGTCCCAGCATTGCGTCGCCACCAGCCTACTGCTGAGGTCCAGCCTGTTCCGCAGTGAAATGTTGTTCTACAAAATACTCACGACTTATCAGTCAAAACCCCATGTGCTATCCCTGCAAGCCAGCAGCCCACTACAATGGCCAGTTTGTTGTATTGCACAGCTGGATCAATCTGCACAGACAAGGCTGTACAAACAGTCCAGAATCTGCCCTTCAGGTACATCAAAGGCAAATGGGAAATAAGTTGGTAGACCTGGGAGAGAGAGAGGGAATTGCAGGGAGGGCAGCAGAAAGTAATATGGGCTTAAACCACATACCAAATCTCTGCTGCTTCTCTGTTCTTGTATATAAAATCCTTCCCTATTCATACAGCTGAGCAAACTTGGGTGGATTTGCCGCCTCTCCCATGTCAACATTGTTCAGAACGGGCTAAAGATAAAGGATAGCAACTGACATACAGATTTCTTTGCAACAGCCTCCACTAAAGGCACTTCCTTATTTTTCTTTGTTACACAAATCGGCCATTCAGCTCATGTACAGCAACTTCACTTCTAAAGAGCCAGCTTGCTTCTATGTCAAACTGAAACCATGATCCTGAGCAAAGAAGTCACAGTTCAGCAAAAGCCAAGTTTTACTACGCACTGATTGTATTTGCATACATCAATAAGCTCCAAGAAGCATCTCTCCCTGGCTATCATGGGAGGCGACTGGCAGCGCAGAACCAGACTGTTCCAAGAGGGTGCCTCCCTACCATGGGGGCAATTAACACAGGCATAGGACAGCTAACAAGAGCGCAGGGTTCTCTCTCCCACACAAGCAGCTCAGAATTCACTGACAGATGCTATCAGGAAAATCAAACTGGCCTCTCACCTGGGAAACACAGAGTACCTTCAATTCCCAGAGTAACCAGTGGGATCAATGGGTGCTCAGCCTCCTCAAGGGCTGTGTAAGCAAAACAAGGCTGAGCTCTTGCTGCTGCAAACACACTGTTTGGAAACTTCTTCCTGCACACACACGCACCAAAACCTCTCTTCTACAAATTCTTTCTGGTGTTCACTAGCTTGCATATAGCACAGGCTGATGTTTGCCCTCAAGACACAAGTGCCCTGTGGTTAGCTCGCTGCATCATGTCTTCATTAGTAGCAGAAGGGAAAACAGCTCCAGCAGAGGAATGTCTGTCATCACAAAAGAAAGTGTTCTCATTAAAAAAAAAAAAATAAAATAAATCTATTTTTCACCAACTTTTTCTGGCGCTTTAATCCCTTTTGACTGTGCTGGTGAGCCTAAATATTTCCAATAACCAAACAATTTGAGTAACTGTAAGAAACTCAACAACAATTGGGCAGTAAATACGAGTAACTGTTTCAAAGGGCCGGCCCAAATTTCAGCAGGTTTAGTGAATCTTACAGGATCCATAAACTCGTCCTAAATACAAGTTAGAAGCAAGATGACACCCTACTCTTTTCTTTTCTTTTTTCCCCATTCCATTTATTCCCTTATCTTGTCTTTTAGCTGATTGATTTTTTCTTTTAACTTCTCTCAGCTATCCTTACTTCATCTTTTGCAATGTTCATCTCATGCAAAGAATGAGCAGTGTTTAATATAATCTGATATAGCAGAAAGAGCCAAAACAAGCCAAAGGACAAATCCATATGTTAAAATTTCCTCCCTTCCATTTGCTCTCATACCTTCATGATCCAACTATAATAAAATAACACTAGGTACAAACAAGTCCTACAGTGTTAGGCTTCAGCCAGCATTTAACCTGAGAATCCTCTATTAATGTGAGTGGAAATAAGTAAGATTTTGTCACATCCTGATCCACATTACAGCTGTTGCCACAGAAACTACAAAAAAAAAAAAAAAAAGACTCAGATGAATAGAAATTGGTAAGATAAAAAAGCCACTATATAAATTATATTCTTCTTATTAATGTTATGCATTTTTATTTTCCAGGAATCAAAACAGCATACTTTTTGTGTATTCAGAAATCACAGTTGCATTCAGAATTGTTTAATTTACATACAAATTAGATTCAGGGTCCTACTAGTTGCAGATATTCCCTTTCAGTCATAAACTGGCCTTTAAGCCTAAGTAAAAGGATAATATGATGGTAACAAGATTATTACCAGTCCTGTAAAAGTTTGGCTGACACAGACTGGACTCAGTGAACAGGAATTATAACACAGAAGAAAAAAGAAACATAATAATGAAGAAAATCTGGATCTCCAGAGCAGCAAATGTAAAATTACTTAATTTCAGAATAAACATAATGAAACTAAGATATTTTGAATTACACTACTTCCTACTGTGCAAATCATTTAGCTGACAAGGCCTGTATAACACCTTTATTCTTCCAGAGAAAACGCTGACAGTTTACTTGACTTGGTTCGTAATCTCTTATTTTAACCCAATATATTTCAATGATGTACTACTTAAAACAGTTTCATAGCCATGACAGAAACAGAAGCAGTTTACCAACAGAAGGCATTATTATCCAAAGCCTGATGAAATGAAAGGAAGAACTCCATAATGCATTTAACCACAACAGCTCTGTCTGGTACAAGCCTTGAAAAACAACTCTCCAGAGAATTATTTTAATACAAGTTTCACCAAAGCACTGGACTATTCAGGAGCTACACCTTCTGTGAGCAGTGGTATAGTATTTAGCCTTGATCATCACTGAAGTAAATAAAAATGTTATTTGATGGAAAAATGCATGTTCTGAAACCAAACCAAATTAAAAATATGCTTTTTCTAATGCTTCACATTAGGTCATGCAAATAGGAAATACTGAAAAATAAATGTTTCCCCTTTGCCCTACCTCTGGCTCAGGTGACCTAAATGGAACAGATCTAAAGACATCTTAAATGCAGTATATTAAGGTGCACATTTTCATGTTTAAGCCCTTTCCATGGAAACAGAAGGCATCAGACATCTTGCAAAGCTTTTCCATCTGTGAAAGACTAAAATCTTGTGACTAGCCTCTCTTTCATGGAAAAGAAAATCACCTCATCTAACTCCCTTCTCGCAATTTTACTGTATGTAGAAATAAAACATTGTAGCATCATTATATTGTCCATGGGTATGAGTACAACAGCAGTATTAGTTCATCGCGAACCTGAAGAGAGTCCATAGTGGTTTCCTAGTAAAGCAAGAATGTATTCCTGAAGTGTGTGGAACAAAACTTCCTGATATAGCTAGTGAGCGAGCCAACCAAGGGAGATACCCCACTGGACCTGCTGTTAACAAACAGAGAAGGACTGGTGGATAGTGTGGTGGTCAGAGGACATCTTGGCCACAGCAATCACAAGATGATGGTTTTCAATTCTTGGAGAAATAAGGAGGAGGATCAGCAAAACTGCTACCCTGGGCTTCTGGAGAACAGACTTTGGCCTGTTTAAGAGCCTTAATGACAATGTCCCTTGGGAGACAGTCCTGAAGGGCCAAGGGGTCCAGAAAGGCTCGACATTCTTCAAGAAGGAAGTCTTAAAGGCACAGAAGCAGGCCATCCCCATGCACCAGAAGATGAGCTGGCAGGGAAGACCACTGGCCTGGCTGAACAGAGAGCTTTGGCTGGAACTTGGGGAAGAAAGGACAGTTTACTGCCTTTGGAGGAAGGGGCAGGCACCTCTGGAGGACTATAAGGATGTTGTGAGGTTATGCAGGGCGCAGATTAGGGAGGTGACAACCCCGCTAGAGCTCAGGCTGGCCACTGCTGTAAAAGATAACAGGAAACATTTTTACAAATACATGACAAACAAAAGCAGGGCCAATGAGAATCAGCACCCTTTATTGGATGCGGTGGAGAACGTTGCCTCAAAGGACAAAGAAAAGGCTGAGGTACTTCACGCTTTCTTTGCCTGTGTCTTTAAGAGTAAGACCAGTTACCCTTAGGGTACTCAGCCCCCTGAGCTGGGAGGCAGGGACGAGGAGCAGAACAAGTCCCCACAGTCCAGGAGGAAAGGGTTAGTGACCTGCTGCTCCACTTAGACATGCACAAGTCTGTGGGGCTGGATGGGATCCACCCGAGGGCACTGCGGGAGCTGGCAGAGGAGCTCACCAAGCTGCTCTCCACCATTTATCAACAGTCCTGGCAAACCGGGGACATCCCAAAAGACTGGGGGTCAGCCAGGGTGATACCCATCTACAAGAAGGGCAGGAAGGAGCATCTGGGGAACTACAGGCCTGTCAGCCTGACCTCGGTGCTGGGGAAGGTTATGGAGCAGGTCATCCCGAGCACCATCACATGGCACATGCAGGATAACCAGGGGATCATGCCCAGCTAGCATGGGTTTGTGATAGGCAGGTCCTGCTTGATGAACCTGATCTCCTTCTAGGACAAGCTGATGTTCCCAGTAGATGAGGGAAAGCTGTAGATGTTGACTACCTAGACCTTAGTAAAGCCTTTGACACCATCTCCCACAGCATTCTCCTGGAGAAACTGGCTGCTCATGGTGTGGACGGGTGTGCTCTGCACTGGGTGTAAAGCTGGCTGGACAGTCGGGCCCAAAGAGTGGTGGCGAATGGAGTTACACCCAGCTGGCGGCCGGTCACACGTGGTGTTCCCCAGGGCTCAGTACTGGGGCCAGTTCTTTTTAATGTCTTTATCGATGATCTGTATGAGGAGATCAAGTGCACCCTCAGAAAGTTTGTAGACGACACCAAATTATGGGGGAGTGCTGATCTGTTAGAGAAGAAGAAGGCTCTGCAGAGGGATCTGGACAGGCTGGACCAATGGGCCGAGGCCGATTGTATGAGGCTCAACCAGGCTCAGTGCCGGGTCCTGCCCGTGGGTCACAGCAACCCCACACAGCCCCACAGGCTGGGGCAGAGCGGCTGGGAAGCTGCCTGGCGGGGAAGGCCCTGGGGGTGCTGGCTGACGGCCGGCTGGGCATGGGCCAGCAGCGTGCCCAGGTGGCCAAGGAGGCCAAGGGCATCCTGGCTTGTGTCCGAAACAGCGTGGCCAGCAGGCCCAGGGCAGGGACTGTCCCCCTGTACCCGGCACTGGTGAGGCTGCACCTCGAATCCTGTGTTTGGTTTTGGGCCCCTCACTGCGGGAGGGACGTAGGGGTGCCGGAGCGTGTCCAGGGAAGGGCAACGGAGCTGGGGAAGGGGCTGGAGCACAAGTCTGATGAGGAGCAGCTGAGGGACCTGGGGCTGTTTAGCCTGGAGAGGAGGGGGCTCAGGGGGGACCTTGTTGCTCTCTCCAGCTGCCTGACAGGGGCTGTGGGCAGGTGGGGGTCCGTCTCTTCTCCCAGGTAGCAAGTGACAGGACAAGAGGAAACAGCCTCGAGTTCTGCCTGGGGAGGCTTGGATTGGGTATCAGGAAACATTTCTTCACTGACAGGGTGGTGAAGCATTGGACAGGCTGCCCAGGGAGATGCTAGAATCACCATCCCTGGAGGTGTTTAATAAATGCATAGATGCTGTGCTTAGGGACAAGGTTTAGTGGTGAACTTGGCAGTCTTGGGTTAATGGTTGGACTTGACAATCTTTAATGGTCTTTTCCAAACTGAATGATTCTATTTTTTCTGGAAGTGTATGAAAATGCTGTAGCAATGTAATTAAGAGCCTTTTGCATTGTTATGGGAAAACAATTTGAATGTTACTTGCCTAGAGATTCTTATTACAAGATTTTACCTTGCATAATTAGTTTAGCAAAATGATTTCCATGTGGGGCTTCAGAATTTTCACACTCATGCCAATACCAAGCACATGCCTAATTTCTACCCTCCTGTGTGGTGTACAGCTTTCACTGAAGCATGAGGTGCTGCAAATCTCATCTCAATCACGTGTGTGCAATTAGACCCTTGTTTCAGTCTCAACCTGAAACTGAATTGGCAACAGTCGTTTTATCACACAGCTGGAGAATGAAGAAATCTTGCCCTTGTGGTGATTGATAAAGATATTGTAAATTAAACTGGCAACCCAAGTGAGTTACATCTCCAGAGACAGGCCTGTCACACTACTCATTTAAGTAGGGCTTTGCAACAGGAAATTTAAAAAGTAGGTAAAAGTCATCTGTTTGGGTTTCAGGCTGGGCAAGTTAAACACTCTACTACCAAACTAAAAACAGGTTAATTCACTTTGTTCTCAAAGACACTGCTTCTCTAGGAAAAAAGGCTCCTTAACACAGCCAGGTCCCAGATCCCATCAACCACGTAACATATTTAGCCAGTGTCACACACAGCACCGTTGGATGGGGAGCAGCTGAAAACCCTGTTTGCCTGGAACACCATGGAAGCATGCCTGGCATCCACCTGCAAGAACCCTCCAACACTAATGGTTGCTGCTATGCTGTAACCGCCTCATGACCTTGTCATTCCTTTGGGCTTAAATCTAGAGGGAAAGGCAAGTTCACCTACATAGAAAAGTCCTCAAAAGACAAAAACAGACAAGTCACTGTCCCAAAATCTCTGTGACAGCAATAAAAGGGCGCTTAGTGCCTGTCAGACAGATGGTACCTGTTTTCTCCTGTCCTATGTTATCTAACTAATTTTCTCCCAACATCCTCAAATATATCATAAGATTTAATATAATAAATGTCCTTAACTAGCTTAAGCACTTCAATAATTTCTCTTCTAAATTACACTGTTGGCAAAAAAAAAATCAATTTTTCAGTCTTCCCTGAACAGGAACTCCATCTGAGAAATTCCATCTGTTACCTTGGTCATTCTACTGCATAATTATTTTTTTTTCCAGCTGAAACTTTTTTTTAAAATTATGACCAAAACTTGATCCTATGCTCCACACACAATCTACAAAATACTTCATATAGTTTTATCACAAGGCCTGAAGATAGCATTTTTCCCTGTTTGACACAAACTGGCATTTTATTAAACAATTTTTGCTGCTGCTTATGCAGTAGACTATGGATTTAAATGTGACATATGTCTGATTTCCTTGACAAAGACAGGATTTGACTTTTAAGCTTTCTAGGTATCCCCATGCCTGCAAATATTACATACATTAATTTAGAACATTAACTTAAAAAGCAAGGGATTTATGTGAATGGCTTTGAATATTTTATGTTAGAGAAACATTTGCAGTATCCATGTAAAAAGCTAGTTCTGTTATTTATGTCAGGAACTGCTATGCCAGGGTTGAACTTGCATTCTGTTCCTTTGCACATATGCAGTAAGTTATAAACACTTTTCTTTTTTCATATATATAAGCATATATACTTCCCCCACCACCACCCTTTCCTCAAATAATACACTGTAATGGAATAACAAGCTTTCTCTCTCCAACTGTGCCAACCCAGGTGGCATCTGGCAGTGTTATTAATTTCCACACACCAGGCAGAGCCCGTCGAGACCAATGACATGAAAAACCCCAACACAGAGCACAATTGCACACTGTAGATCAAACAGACTACATCAAAACTGTACTGTGAGTCATCTCCAATTCCCTTGCATGCACTTTGCAGTATGAATCTATACTCAGGCACTGCCCACAAAGCCGCTGGGCTGCAGGAACTCATCCAGCATGAACCGGTGACACACAGCTCTGGTACTTGCATTGCTGCTTTTCCAGCTCAGGACCAGAGCAGGCGAGCAGGGAAGAACAAGGTAGGAAGTGCTTGAGACAGCTCAGGTGGGATGCTCTGGTAGGGCTGTCCTCTGCATAGGACAGAAGGTTAATTTATTACTTCTAAAAGAATTCAGGTCTCTGCTTTGAAATCCATCTTGAAGCCAACATGACCCTAGTATTTCACCTTAGCTGAAAGATGAAGCTTTCTGATTGAAATTAACTGTTCCCATTAAAAACGTTCATAATGCAGAAAGGAGAAATTACAGCACATGTTTCAGCTGCCTCAAACAGTGGTAACATACAGCCTCGGTTATAGAGGAAGGCTGGTGCTTTCTGGGAATATATAATCATTTTTTTTCTCATTTTCTCTTCATCCCACAAGGAAATGGGGATTTTCTTCGCTAAAATGTTCCCGTACAGGTATCTTTGTACCACTATCAGTTCTTCTTGTCATCATTTCATTTCCTGAATAATTTCATAGATGACTGCTCTGACCCTCTCCTAGTCTTTCCATTTTTTCAATTTGAAGAGAACTACTACATTACCAGTGATTTATTAGGATTTTATCTATGGCTAATTATGACCGATTCCAATAACCTGTTTTTCAAGCTTTCACAAACTATTGATAGCACACATTCTTTAAAACCTTTGCCTTAGATTCACACACTACATTAACTCATTAATGATTCTCACAAAAGATAGATGATAATACAATAAATCATTCCCAGTGCTGCAAAATTTGCACATGCAGCTCTTAACCTTGTTACACCTGATACCATACAGGGGACCATGTAAATACAGTTCACTGTGCTAATTAATCTATTGTGTTCTCTACAGAACAAGGCAATAAACAGCCTAATCAGGCAAAAAGGTTTTGAAAGGCTCACATGCCCACTTTGATATGGTGAACATTTCATAATGTTGCCATTTACACTGACTGCCTGCAAAGCAGGAAAGGGAAAGGAATATCATCTGTGCAAGTGTTCTACATACATGCATATATGTAGAGCATCTAAATGTCTTAAGCACTCAAGAAAAGGATTTTTCCTACCTATGACATTTTCTTGAGTGAGATCTGATGATGAGAGAGACTGGACTGCTGGATGAAACCAGCATCCTAACCTTCAGAGGGTTGAATCTCGTTGAAACAAACCGCATTCCCAATGTATAGCTTGCATGTGCTAGGGCTGTCACTTCATTACCAACGTCGTTGCAAAGTCAGTCTGACAGTAATAAACACTTTTTTTAAAAGTCAGCAGTATAAAAAATATTGGTTATTAAGATCTTTCTCTAGATTTAATCAGAATACCCATGGATCTTGCAAATGGTTTAGCATCTTCACAAGCTCTAAGCCAGCCTGAAGTTACAAATACGTTTTTGACATAAGGATGAATCTGGGCCTACACATTTTATGTAGCTGCCCTTTTGCATTAGGTCCTGTTTCACAGTTGGCAAAGCAACATGGTCACTAGTAAAATAACTTTTGGTCTATCAGGAAAGGAAATAGCTTTTTGCAGCTTATTACAGAGTACTCCTACTGAACTAAGGAGGGGGAAATGAAGCACAGAATGAGACAGATCAGACTTCTTACCAAGTTGTACTCTACGCAAGCTAAAATTGCTTTTCCCCAAGAATCCCTGAACATACTGGGCAATTACAAACAGATTTTATAAGACATGGAGCTCTCAGAAGTTTTTTCTTAAGTTCCTACAAGTTTTTGAACACTGCTAGTGGGCTAAAAGCATGCCTCTCAGTCTGTCTCAGCCTGCAACCTTTCAGGTGGAAAGGTAAGTCTCCACTTACGGAAAGGCTACACATCAAGTTCAGTAATCACATGCTGCTACTAAGTGGCATACACCTGCTGCCAGCCATCCAGCACACCCATCCCTCAAATCCAGCCACAATACTTCCCTCCTTTTCTGCAGAAGTTAACTGGAGACATGTGAGGGAACTCAGGATACATTGGGGACACTGGAGATACTCAAGCAAGAGAACGATAGTAGTAGGCAAGAGCTGCAAACCCTTACAAATTTAGGTCTCACTCCTTCCACTGTAAACATAAGGACTTATTTATTTCTTTTTAACTGCAAAAACGCCAATACAAAGTTGGTACTCCCAAGAAGATACGCACCTCTCTATTTTTATGTTGCTCTAAGTAAATATCAATAGTTTCATTTTCATGGTAAACATAATTAATTAAGTCTGGATCATTAAAAAATAAAAAGTTTGAACTTGGAAAACCACGTGCTTCTAGTTCACAGAGATGCAGCTCTGACTCTAGGGAGCTCAGACTACCTCCAAGTGAACTTTCTCTACTGAGGCTCTCTGTCAGGAGTTACCTTTCAGGTGATGAGGTATAGAGCTGATACCCATTTATACAGATACAAGGCAGATAAAACATTATACAACAGCAGAAATCACTTTGGCTTAAGCTGGCAATGGAAGTTATTATCACCTAACTGCTGTTTCATGGCCCACATTAAATGAACTTGTAGCTCCAGCTCCAGGGGGACAGGAGAAAAATCTCCCAAAAGCTTTGAAACAGCAAACCACAGCTGCAGCTCTGCTAGTTCAGTTTTCTGTGTGGCCATGCTTGAAATTCACTCTAAAGATAAAGTTTACTTTTTGAGGATGGTTAAACTTGGATGAGCTTGGCCGTCTGGTTTTGAGGCAGCTACAGCTGAACCAGTGCAGCCGCTCTGGCAGCACTGCCACATCCCAGAGGTGCCTTTATACAATGCCTCAGCTACGCAGCCAAGACACTGCCTCAGTGTCTGTGCTAACTGCTGCAGCTCTGCCCTATCCCCTAGCTTCTTATGGATCTTCCAACCAAACAGCTATGCCAACTGTTCAAGTACTACATGTAAATTAACCTTTGATCACAGCTCTGAATGCTGCCAGGCATGGGTAAAGTTAAAGTTCAAGTGCATTCCCTGTCTCTGGGAAAGACCCACTCCACTTCCCAGCTATGGGAAATATCCCATGCTGGAGACCCTTGAGATTCACCTTCCTCTTCCTCCTCACCATTTTTAATTTGTAAGGGTCAAGTTCACCTTTTCCAAGTGGATGTCCTTTCTGCTACCAGCTGGTACAGGCTTTCACCAAGCAGCATACTCAGTTTGTATATACCGGTTCTGAATACTGACAAGATCACATCTTGAGTGTCATCTCATCTGCCCGAATTACCAGCCTCAGGATTTAATAACGGAAGATTTAATAATCAGGAAGATAAAGGACAGCATATCTGCAACAGGAATCCTTCAGAACACAAGGTTGATGTTCTCCAGTTCATCCAAAATTCTGCTAGACTGGGGACTTCTTTATTTGAATATAAAAAGTCTGTTTGTATGAAACTGAATGAACTTCAAATAAGCACTAGGAAATAAAATACCATATGGCATATTCAGATTCATGGGGTTGCTATCCCGCTTAATAAATCTTCCTTTACTTACATTTTTGATACAAGTATTGTATCCTACAGGGATTTTAATTTTATGTCTCAAAAGGAGGTTAATATATTAGATTTTACTGTATACAGATTAAATGAGGACTTTTGAAAATTCCCAAACTTATCTGCTCAGCTAAATAAATTTTCTGACTCTGCACTTGGGGTAATTGTAATAGAGTTTTTGATCCCTGGGTAGATGGATGTAATAGTCCTATAAATCCTAGATTTTCAACATCTTCAAAGACTATAAAATGTTTATGAGAGAATATGGTTTTAGAGACATCTGGTGGTTATATAATCCTAAGGAGAGAAATCAACAGTGAAAGTATTAAAGATAAATTCTACTTTTTCAACAAAAGTATCCTGTAAAGAGAAAAAGAGATTAGTTTATTCACTGTCTCTGCACACTGAGGTAGATCATCTGCCACAAGAAGCAGCCTTGTTTATGGCAACTCGGCAGCTTTGCTCACATTAGAAGAAAAGAAGAAAAAGATTTTTCAAGATAAATATGCTTCTTTCAATAGTATTAAAACTTATCACAGTTTAGCCGGAGTATGACAGGGGCAAGAGATTGGAGATACTGAATATTGTAAATCCTACTGCTAGACAAAAATTATTATCTCTGCTTGCATCTTGTTAGCTTGTCTTTTGTTCTAACTCCTGGTGTGCTTCTTTTTGTTTTGTTGTGTTTAAAAGTTCACCAACTCTCCATTGTACTTTTTACTGAAATGCTTGCCTACAGCTAGAACAGCTCAGAAACAAAACAGCATCCTTAACTTGTTAGGTTCAAAATACAAATACAGGTACTTTAAGCAAAAGAGCCATACTTTTTAATATTCATTTACAACATACATTAATGATCATCAGAGTGATTTATAAGGATTTATAGTTTAAGTCCTTATTAAAACTTTGAGTATTCAGTGCCACATTTAAATCTACTCCATATTCCCACAGATATTTTACAGGGATAAGAAGCACAGAATTACTCATTTGGAGAGATCAAATCAAATCCTACTCTCAGTTACACTAATGTAAATCCAAAACCAAAAAATCTCCACTTCAGTAATAAAAAGAAATCACTTCAGATTTAAGTAAAAAAACTAAACTGGCCTCACCTTCTGTACCTAAGATGACAGAGCTGTGATTGTAAGAGAACAAAAAATTCTTCACAAGTCCATACTATAATATGGATTCAGAGCATTTTAAAGCAAAAGAAAGACTGAAAATTCACAGCTCCTGGTATCTGGAAGGAGGATTGCTCTTTTTGGTGTTTAGGTGGGTAGGGAGGCCCTGTGCCCCCTTTCACTTTGGTGTTTCCAGCCCATTGGCAATTTTCCGGACTACTTTAAGAGCATCTGTTTTATCAGCCCAAGTGTTGCACTCCTACACCCTGAATTGCCTCCTTGCTCATAGCAGTGTTGTCACCCTTTTTCACACTCCCTTCTTTTAATTCGTTAGTGTACAACATCACAGCACATTTCTATAAGAGCTAGAATTGGCCTCACAAAAATGTGCCTGTTCTTCTCAAAGGCAAGAGTTTCTTGGGCAGTTTTTTGTTGAACAGGACATATACTGAGACATAACCAACTGCAGAGCAAGACCCCAGAGGATCAAAGCAAACAGCAATCATCATTTTGCTGGCAGCATTCCCTTCCCAAATAACAAGTTGTGTCCACTTTTCCTAAGAGCAACACAGAAGGCTCATAAACTTATATCCAATGCTAATATTCAACACTGCTCATAAACTATATTCCCATTCATATTTTCAGCCAAGAAATTAATTGGCTTCGAAATGTTGAAGTACAAGTACTTTATTTTATTTTTAAATATCTGAGCATGAACCAGCAAAAATTCTGATGCTAAGGAAGAGTTTCTCATGCATATTTTTCCATCCTGATCATTGAAAAGCAGTTTTCTCTTAAAAGTTATAACTTTGATTGTAATTTACATGCAATGAGCTGCATTAGTCTTTCATTATGTTTGAGATTATACATGTACATAATTCAGGATATTTAAAGTCATGGTTGCTGTAGAAACCATAATTATATTTCTTGTTAAATCATTAAACTTGACATCATTTATAAAATTACAGAATATTATGCAGGAGTAGGAACATCACAGTGTAAAGCCAATTTACAGCT
The DNA here is from genome assembly GCF_023638135.1 of Falco biarmicus. Classification (NCBI taxonomy): domain Eukaryota; kingdom Metazoa; phylum Chordata; class Aves; order Falconiformes; family Falconidae; genus Falco; species Falco biarmicus. The sequence continues at coordinate 35,818,702 of NC_079296.1, forward strand.
GAGCTCTATCCATGCACACATACCTTAGGAAATGCAAAATTAAGGCATCTCCAAAGACTCTGAATAATGTAAGGAGCTCCAGTCCCATCCCAGAAATCATTTTACCAATTCTGTCTATTGCTTTATAGTCACAGTTTGCTTTCATTGAAATGTCTTTTGGGGCCAGCTGCTACACAGGCCCACTTCAAGTTCCAGCGGGACTGGTTTTATTGGCTTTGCTCTAATTAGGGCAGTACCTACAGCCTCCAAAACGGGATACAAATAGGATGGTGGAAAAACAGGGATGTTTTGGCACAGCTTGTTTGGAAGCAGAGCTTGTTACTCAGGCACACACGTCCTTGCAGGATGCTGGAAACTCCTGCATGGAGCAATGGTACTCTGAAGACAGCTGTAAGCACAGGAATCGCTCTCTCACAGCCAGACTTTCCCATCATTGCTAATCATTTCACATTGCTGCACACCTGGGAGCAGGGACATGTGCTGCTCTTGACACACTATGGCAAGACACACTCCCTGTTTGTGGATCTGTTTTTGTTTACAGAAGCCCAGGACTACACAACGGAGAACAAGTGCCTTTAAAATTGATATTCTATCACCTCTTGAAAAATATGAGCTGTTTTCCAACCTGGAAACAGCTGTGGACTGATATCTGGATCCTTTTAGTCACATGAAAACTGTCTAAATTAATCATGTCTCGTGTTCCAAGCCACAACAGAATTAGCATTCAAGTTCACAGCACCTAAATCATTACTTCAATTATCATCATTTGTCAGACAAATCCTTCCCTCTTTCTAGTGACATTCCATAGTTAATTGAAATGTTATGAAATAGGAAACCTGCTGGGAAAATCTTTAAAAATTTAGAACTGCCATATTAAAATGTGCTACTATGTCATCACTATCAAGACATATGAGTCATGTAGACTGAAGGCCAAAAGTTATTTCAGCATCAGCACTGCCTATATATACTTCATTATACTGTAGTTTTCCTTGTAATTTCTGGATACTTGCAATTGTATTTAAAAGGTGTTTCTACAGGAAATAATTATCACCTGCATTGACTGAAATAAAATGGAAGAAGCTACAGAAGACAGGAAAAATAGCCCGTGCATCACTGTAGTTAGGATTCCCTCCTTGAGACCCTGTGCAGACAGGCAAACTTCTTAAATACAGCCCTTTTAAATACAGCACTTTGGGAAGCAATGTACAGCCCTCCTCAGAAGAGAGGAGCAAGAAAGACAGATGAAAACCAGAATACTATTTCTTCTTCCTTCCTGCAGCGGAAGGATAAGGAGTTAGAGGACTTGTGTTTTACCAGACTCACCAGAACTAATACCAGCTAAGAGATCACAGACCCACTGAATTGTTTAGGTTGGTAAAGACCTTTAAGATCATCAAGTCCAACAGTTAACCAAGCACTGCCAAGTCCACCACTAAACCATGTCCCTAAGCACCACATCTACAAGTCTTTAAAAAACCCCAGGGATAATGACTCCACCATTTCCCTGGGAAGCCTGTTCCAATGCTTGACAATCCTTTCAGTGAAGAAATTTTTCCTCATACCTAATTTAAACCTCCCCTAGCAGCTGTGAGATGAATCATCTCTCTTTTCTTCTTGCTCTTGTAGCTCATCCTGTGAGACAGCCAGGTCCTTCTACTATTTCCCTCTCTTTTTCCTCTGCTTGAAGTTTTTGCACACATAAACATTGTGAGGGTTTCAACCTGGGTTAACCAAATAGCCCTATCACCACTGTAACCTTAAAGCAGCATCTTTCAGCACTGAACACCAACCCTCTCCTTGTTCTGCCACCCAACCCCATGTGAAGCCCAGTAACCACTACTGAGAGTTTTTTCATCCTTTTCTCCATTGAGTTGTTTGCTCCTTGCTCCAGACTCCAGGCCCTCAGAGGCAACAAACAGCTTCTTGCCCTGGGTTTCACAGCAGTGTGTGTGTGGTCTCTACCCAGAACTCTTAGGTACAATGCAAGCTACCAAACAGTAATCCTAAATGCCAGGTACAACAATGACATAAAACACAGCTTGGTCCCCTCAACTCTTTCTGAAGTAGAATTTCAAGCCTGTTTCTCACAGAGAACCATTATGCCACCTCAACATGTACAAATCACCTATTGCCCTGCTGTACTATTGGCATCCTATCTTTCAGGGACCAGGCCTAGTGAAAAAACAATAAAGTTACAAATACATGGAAGTGCTTGCACCTAGTTATATCCGGTTCAGTTTTTACCTGGTTTATGTGCTGAGAGAAAAGTTAGAGTCAATATGTGGATTGGCTTTTTGCCATTTCTTAAGAGCTTTCAACTCTAAGCTCTTTGTAGCTCCTCAGCCCTTTGTGCAGAGATTTTCATGAGAACTCCAGCACCACGAAAGCTCTCTGCATCAGCCTTTTGGGGAAGGGCTGAGTATTTGGTACAGGCACCTATCACTTTCCTGAGATTGCAGTTGTAGTCTAAACCAACAAACTAGTGGGACTTACAAAGGCAAATACTGAACAGGGTGGATCTGTAAATTCGGGAGCAGAAAAACATGGAATAAAAGCCAAGGCAGGCCAACCATGGATAGCAAAGGCCAATCCTATAAAATCATGAGTATACCATTCTTGTGCAAGGACTATAGCACTCAGCTTTGGCCTCCTTCCTAACAAAATCCATCCAAAATAAGTAAATATGAACAGAAGGCTGCATTTCTCTTAGCTCAAAAAACTGCTTCCTGCCCACGTATCCTTCTATCCCTCATTAAGAACAGAAAAATCACCTTGAGTTGACATAAGCATCTTCCCAAAAGGCAGGTCATCTCTTGCTGCTTGCCGATAACATAAAGACTTAAGCCCATTCCTAAAGATTTTGTAATGAACAGTAAAGATTTACTAGAACACAAAGTTATTAGGGTTATCATGGTACTTGATAGTCTTAGATGTTTGCACAAGATAAAATTCCACGGAATCTTTCAGTCAGTGTCTTCAAAAATCTGACCACCTGCTTTCTACTACCACTACTAATTATTTCTGATTAACTTTCTTTACTTCAATAACTATTACACTGATTAAATCATAAGGATTATCAGAACTATACTTTTGAACATGATTCTATAACAATTACAAAACAAACTCGGACGTAACACACTATATAGAGAATTCAGGAGCAATTCACTGTCAGCTGTCATTTGAATTTCTGCAGTCTGAGCTTGTTATCTCAAATTGGGAATCTATCTGGAAAACACGTAACTGCTGATTTAATGATTGATTGCAGTGGGTTTAAAATATTCACTTCAAAATTTTAAGTCATTCAAGATTCATCAAAATTTGAAATTTCATTGCAAATTCAAAACTGAAGCATTCTACTAACATTCTCAAAAGTTTGTAAAATTGAGCCCAACAAGAAAGTACTGAAATTTCTGCATCATACTAATGATACAACTAACAGTCTCACTAGGTTTTATTCAGAAATTACACAGGTAATCTAACATGATATGTAATTTTTTCCTAAACAAACAAAAAAAGAATAGCAGTTAAGCTTATCCAACAGCCACTGGAGTCATTAGAGAAAGACTGACTTCACTCGTTTTTTATCCAAGTTTACATATGAACTCCAAAACTTGGCTTTATGTAAGGAACTGATTTTTAAATTGGAGGATAAAACATGGAAGAATGTCCCTGAAGATCTGCATGTGGTAATTCATATCATAGAGATCCATATCTTTATTAAAGGTTAGGGTTTTTCATTTGCTGTTTTGTGGCATCCAGCAATACTGCCAGATAAATCTTCAAAGTTCAAATCAAAGCACCAAAGATTTTCATGCTTATCCATGACCTGGTAAAAACATACCTAGGTTCCTTTAATAAAAAGAACTGCAATAGATTTTTAGCACTCCAGCTTCCTGACAGGGCTGGAATGAAAAGCCATATTAAAAAAAAAAAAAAAAGAGTTTTGCTATTTAATTATGGCATCTTCACCCACCACCCCCCCACAATATGTGTGAAAAATAAAAGGGAGGAGATGGGAACTTGTGCACACTTTTTAATATTTTTCTCCTTAAATTACAGTCCTGACATCTGAGGGAGGACTCCTGCCAAACAGGTAGTAATTTCATCTTGTCGCTACATGCCAGTTTTGTATTCAACTAAGTTTTGTGTTTTCAGAAACCTCTCTTCTTGCCCGTTAGCAGGCAAGGTCCTTAGATGTGTGTTCCCTGAATAAGCCAGCAGCGTGCAGATGGGAAGCACATTTCAAAGCATGTTAGTTAAACATTACCCCCCTTTAATCACAGCTCTGCTGTGTCTTACTGTAGACCTGCTTATTAATGTTGTTTTGGCGATGGCAAAATTGCCCTAAAAGATACAGCTAATGATAAAATTAATCTTTTCAATATTTTTCTCATTATTACCTATTTATCAGTTTTATTTCTATTTGTACATAGGTGCCCTGATTTTGGTTTCATTGATGTTGCTCTTTTGGCTTCTTACATTCTTGTGGGTTGTAAAAAGACTATACGGAGGAAATGACAACAAATTACTTTTATAAATGTAATGCATAGAGGGGAGGCCTACAAAGCTGTCCTTCCTCATGTATCATTGCTGCTTATAGCATATGAATTTAGATGTTCATTACCAGATGACCTAACTCAAAAAAGTAAAGTATATCATTTATGTAATTTCTTTTTACCTTTTGGAAATTTAGTGAGTTTTCCTAATCTATCATGCAATATTTTATAACACAGTGAGAAGAAAGAATAATTTACCCATGTATTTCAGTAACGGTTTTTCATGGCTTGCCAGTGGAGAAAGAGGCCCCAAACCAGATGATCCTCATGTTTAACTCAACAAAAGGAACTACACCTCTTGGTCAATAGCTCCGCCAGACAGGGTGCAGATTCCTGCATTCATCATCTCTTAGTCCTGTACTTTAAATACCAGAGTTCCCTGTCTGGTTTAGATGGATCTGCAGGGAACTGCCCCCTCAGCAACAGCACTCAAGATTTACGTAAAAGCATCAGCGAGAAGGCAGATAGTCTGCAAATCCCAACAAATCCTAACTGCAGCTGCAGAGAAAAGCAGCATAAATGTCAGAGATTAGATCTGTTTCTGAGTTGGTTCATCAGACCAAAAGCCTTTTCCCCTATCTAGCAGTTTTTTACCACCATGCTGGAAACCCAGGCTGTGCTCACCACCAGAAGAAGACACACCAGCCTCTCCTCAAAAACACTGGATTGGGTGACATGGCAGAGGCAAAACAGGAACAGCTGTCAAGTGAAGATTACTGTTACTGTTTCTCTCCCCACCACCCATTTTTCATGCTCCTTTTCTCCCCACATTGGTCAAGTGACCATCTTTTGGTAGTGCTTAATGGCGTGCAACAATTTTGGGTACAACACAGAAAACAGCCTTTGTCTGTGCTGACTTCATCCAACTACAGCCACCATATACTCAGGGTCCTCGTCTAAGCCTCTCATGCAGTTCTTTCTGTAGTCTCAGAGAGATAAACCTAAAATAACATGGATGAATCACTCTGTCTTGCACAGTACTCTTACAATAGGATAGACTCACCCTGGAGACATTTCTTCCTTCCTCAACAATAACATTCCTTGACTTCCACCACAGTTAATTAGGGCCATTGAAAACACTTCAGAGAAAGCAAGCCTCTGTTGCAGCCTGTGTTGCAACAAGTAAACCAGGAAAGGAATGAAAATCAAATTCTTTTAACTTACATGTAAGTACTCAAAGCTCTTTTTAAAAAAAATCACTATAAATGGCCCATTCTGATTATGCTCTTCCAGGTGTCCTCAGCATTTAGTTAACAGAAATCTATCTGAACTAGCAGTTACTATCAGTAAATAATCTACCTTCCTCCTGCTTCACTTTCTCACTCCTGCACATCACCTCCAAATGCACCCTTCTGAACATAAAAACATCCAGGCTAGTGAGGTGGGAGTGGCTTTGGGATAAACACTTTTCCTTCTGGACTCTCAGCAGCACATTAGAAACATTAGACTTTGTAAAGCAAGTCTGGGTCAGGTTATATGGTCTTGGTAGGGAGTCAAATTCATGGAGTGCATACTACATGAAGCAAACATGTCCCCAGCAATATCCCATCACTTGCACTACTTGCTAACGCACATTGCACAGACAGCGGGCAGCTCTGTGCTCTTCCTCCCATTTGCTACCTAACTGTGCACACTGGGGGTGTATCATGGAAACACACACACCCCCACATAATGTGGAATAAATGCAAGATACACCCACCCAGGCTCACTCCAGTTTTATCTTCCAAAATGTGGAGTCAAGGAAATCTCACTGCACTTAGGCAGGTTTTTTTATTCTTAGCTTGCAACATTAAATTGCATTTAGTCATAGAATCAAAGAATGGTTTGGGTTGGAAAGGCCCTTAAAGATCAACTAGTTCCAACCCCCCTGCCATGGGGAGGGACACCTCCCACTAGACCAGGCTGCTCAAAGCCCCATCCAGCCTGGCCTTGAACGCTTCCAGGGATGGGGCATCCACAGCTTCTCTGGGCAACTTGTGCCAGCGCCTCAACACCCTCGCAGTGAATTTCTTCCTAATATCTAATCTAAATCCACCCTCTTGCAATTTAAAGCAATTCCCCCTTGTCCTATTACTACAGGCCCTACTAAAAAGTCTCTCCCCATCTTTCTCATAAGCCCCAGAGCCTAAAGTCTGTCAGCCAGTCTTCACAGGAGAGGTGCTCCAGCCCTCTGATCATCCTGGTAGCCCTCCTCTGGACTCAGTCCGACAGGTCTATCTGGCAGAACACGACCACCTTTTCCTACATTAATAATTTCAGTCCTGGTACTGACACAGAGCAAGCCTGAAAAGTGTGATGCGCTATTATTACCCCTCATTCTGCCAGCAGATTTCAGATTATGATGTAGTTACTTTTAAATTCAGTTTTCAAAATTTCCCGTCGGGGCTTTAACAAGAAACGTTAATGTGATAGAAGATCATATACTTTGCATTAGGTTTCTTACCAATTCTAAAATGTGAAACTTAAAATAGAAAGACTTTATGGAACGATACATTCAATCCAAAAGCTCTCTTACTGAAATTGTGTGTATATATATTGGCCATACAAGAGAATTCTGCTCTTGCCTGCATTGCGTTTTTATAGCCCTCTAGTTGCCCTTTTAGTTAGTGATTTCCTGCAGAGGAAAACTGACCTTTAACCTGCCAGAAGACTGCAAAGCTTGGTTCTCCTGTCAGTTCTTTGAGGAATATGTCCTCATATTGACTTATTTCATCAAGTTTATCTTCATCCCCCTTTCCTCATTTTAAGATAGATTTTGAAGATAAAGGTGTAGATAAGGAAAAGTTGTGGTCATTGTGATCTCTAGATATTAACATATCAAAATTTGTCTCAGCAGTGAGAGTGAGAAGTTGGCATATCTTTTGTTTGTCAGGCCCTTCCCTCAAAAAGCTAATACCAGACATATAAAAAAAACAAACAAACAAACAAAAAAAACCCAACAACAACCCACACCACAAAAAAAAAAAGCCAGTCTAATCTCATATATGAAGACTTAACCACTATCAAGCTAGGAAAAATACATTTACAAAAAAGATTTAGTTTCCAGTGTTAAGCTCAAGTATTTTTTCTATCAAAAGTGCATGTCGTATCATTTACAATTAAGGGGAGAAGTGCTAACAACTTTTTTATATTGCAGTACACATATATTTTTCCTCTAATTCTCCCTCTGTAAGGCAGTCCAAGGCCTGAACATGATCACAGATCAGTATAATTGCATTACCTGTCTCAGTGCACTACATAAAAACTTTTTCTGAGAGTGCCTCTGTGTTTTGCAGCAAGCTGCAAGCTGTGCCACCCCTGCATTCACTCCCTGCTTCCCCAGTGAGTGGGATTTTGGATAAGACCAAGGACTTTGGCACTTCTCTAACGAAATCTTGGTTTGGTTCCCTGTTCCCCCATTCACCTTCAATTAAATATTGCACATTTTCCAAATGCTATGATCTGAAGTCTTTTGTAGAAATACCGGTGAAGTGGAAATAAGCTTATTGCTTAAAGCCTTGAATCTCATCTGTTTACTTTCTACTGCTTCTAGCTTTTCTCACAGTGTTAATATTGCTCATTCTGGCAACACTTTGATTTGTGGTCTAGTACCCAACCAGAAGCATTAGATTTCAAACAGAAAATAGTCTATTTATCTTCTGCTGCACCATTGTCTTCTGCTCCTATGAAGAATTCCCCCAGGCTAATGGGACTCCCATCATCTCCTTTGTCCAAACCGTTGTCTCAGTCTTTCTACTAACACCATTTACAATGTCGGCAGGATGGGGTGGGGGGTGGGTGTGGGTGTGTGTGTGTGTGTGTGTGTGTAATTCATTTACCTTTGGAATTATCTTCTAGGTTTTAAAAGCTTTTGAGCTTCGCCTAGCATCATACGTTATGGTTCTTCCTAGGGTATTTTGGATTTGCTGTCACCTTCACAAATTCAAACTACTGCCCACTACCAGCTTCACTGCTGAATAACTATATCTTGGTAGACTCTCATTGGTCTGGTGAGGGTTGTTCTTATCTCCCATAGTCCCTCTCTGAGCATCTCACAGCCTTTTATCAAATAACTCTGTTTTCCTTACATTGCAAGGCTGAGTTTTCAGTCTTACACGAGTTGCAAACACTCCCGAGTTTCACTTTTCTTTTCATACTTCTCACATAAAAGCATTTCTCTCATTTTTCATTATTATTTAGAACATAGCTCCTCCCAAATGTCTGTACTGTACTTTCATAAATACCGTCCCCCAAGTTAGCAGAAAACAGTAAATTAAAAAAAAATAATCTAAATCAGCAACTGTGAAATACAAGGCTACTTTCAGCCATCTCCCTTCTTGCTGGCACACAGCACTTACAGACAGGAGATTAAGCATGGTTTCTAGAGGGATTGAGACCCAGTCTGAAAAAAAATGCTGTGTTTTTCCAGTTTCCAGAAAGTTTTATTATTCTGCTTTGTAATGAAGACAGACAGACTACGTGGCAGAATTTTTTTTCAGCAATTATTTGATCTGTACTGCACAGGGGCTGCCTCACAGCAACTTCCACCAAATCCGGCAAGAGCCCTTTACAAGTCCATCTCTCCCAGTAACAAGTCATCCATTGGCATTTCCCCTAGAAATATGCTTTGATACCTTGACAGTCATCAAAATGCTTATATAAAGGCTTAATGACAGTTGGTGCATTTAACAATGGTTTTGGAATACTAGAGATAACAGGAAGAAGAGACTGTGATGATCATTTATATTTAACTGAAGCTCTCAGCAACGGGCATTTGCCCCTTTTTACCCGTGACAGTCATTACAGGGTTCAAACCAAAACTGAAACACGTGACAGATGTAAAATTTGTCTTGGATGAAAACTATTGGATGAGAGAGGAGGAAGGGGCCAGGAAAACTGAATGTATCTGCTTCTGCCTGAAAGCACATTTGGCCCTGTGAGCTGAAAATAAAAGAAGTTCTCCAACACCTCTCTAAACCAAGACCTGCACAAACGGCATGACATCAGTGAAACACATTCCAGGCACCACAGTCACACTGTGTCAGGGTTGACCCTTCTCTAGCAGCCTTGATGAAGAGGTCAGGGTATAGGTGCAAAGGCTGCAATGTCTTCACCCAGGAACAAGTAATCCTTCCTAATAACACTGGCATTTTGTGTCTGCTGGCAACCGTGCACTTTTATAAAGCAGCTGAGTGGGCTGCAGCTGTTCTGAAGATAAAAAAAGACCCTTCACCCTCTGGCACCTTTCTTACAAGCTTTTACAATCGAGTAAAAATACACTAAAAGAGAACGTAAATCAAAATATGTTACTGGTGAATTTATATTGCGATGCTGACCTACACATATTTAACATTTTGTGATTATAACAATCCTGAGTAAAGCCTGATGAATAGGACTAGACACCTTATTACAAATATAAATAGTATACGATACTGAAAATGTAGGGTTGGTGATTCCTGTGCACAAAGCCCAGGAAATTCTGAACTATGGCTTCTAGAACAAAACTATTTCATCCCTCTTGTATTCTGAATTGCTGAATTTCACGGTATTCACTTTTATGCTTTAATATTTCTGCAATGTTACTAAGTGACGGTTATGTGGAACAACATTTTGTCTGCCTTCAGACAAACCTTGGTCTCATAGACAAGCATAAATCTGGAGTAACTCAATTTTTCTTGTGTTTTCTCAGGAGTTACGCTAATTTGCCTAACAATTGTCTCCAGATAATTGAACTATATTGCTTTACAAGGTAATACTTTAATGTTAATATTGCTTAAACTAATCTAAACATGTCTTTCATTTATATTTTACATAAGATCCATTTCAACTGCATTAATTCAGTTACCTTGTTTTATAGATATTGAACATTCAAGTCAGTTTTTATCAATGCCAGAAAGCCAGTGACAAGTTCCTACCGGCAAAACTCAGAGCAAGACCAAACTCTAAATATGCACACATTTACATTTGTAAACTGAGACTTAAATGATGAAAATATAATTACTAGAATTCCACTGACTTGGACAAAATTATGTTCTATATATGATTTTTTTTTTAATATGCTTGCTTCAGTCTGCAACCTGCATTATACCATGCCAAATCTTGCTGATTCAAAAGTCAGTATACCTGTGTTCCTGTTGGCTCCAATGGGAAAAAAAATTTGGTCTCCGTTTTATGTTGGTAGAAGAGAGCTGAAAGAAATATATTATGTACCTGCTTGATATAACTTCGCTACCTGAAAAATTTCTTTCTTCAGCACACCTGAGTGCATCAGTTGACACTGAAAACTTAAACTGTGTTTGAAGTTCACTGACCAAGAGACAGACTTTTCAAATTGCCAGCCACACAACCAGACCAGGAAAAAAAAAGTAGAAATGCTGCAGCTTACTTTTTATGCAACTTAATCCCACCTTCCTACACACCGGTAAGTAGGGAGAATAAACATTCATTTAGTTTAAATCCACCATACAGTGGAGAACATGTTCTTTGGATTGCTAATGTGCTTAAAGTACATCTGCACTTGAAGCATCTGCGCAAGAGGGGCAAGACTGTCAGCAGCATGCAAAATCAGCCCCCTCCAGCATCACAAAGTGTAGAGGCTTGGATCAGGTTATGCTTTTATCCCTCAGCATAATCTTCTACAGAGGGACCCCAACAGCGTGTACGGAGGGGGAAAATCTCAGTGCAAAGTGAAATTTGTCTATCTGCTTATGTAAGGTTTTCCTCCCCCAGCTCTCTATAGGTACAGTTCAGAGACTATCGCAGTTCACAGGAGACACCCCACTAATTTCATGAGACTTAGACCTTGGTCATATTGCAACCCCCTGCATCAATGACTTAATCCCTCAGTTATCTCCTTTTATATATATTCAGGAATTGCAATAACAAATTAAGTAACTCTAAAGGTGCCAGAGACAAACAGAGAGACTGAAGTATCAGCAGGTGGTGGTACATTTCCATCCTTTCATCAGTGAGCACCGACCTGTGAGTAAAAGCTGACAAACCTCCCAGGAGAGCGGAGAGCATCCAGCCTTCAGCTCCGGCCAATAAATATGCAATCGCAGCATTTGTCCTGTGATTACAAATCAAATCTGTTTCCATCTGGCTGTCAAAGCTGAAACAGCACTCAGCCAAAATATCACTGACTATTTCTCCATGGTTACATTGTCCTTTCAACGTTAACTATGCTTTACTAATATATAAATGTATATAATTATATAAACAGTGCAATCACTAAGGTAGGGGACACACTAAGGAGTGTGATATAATTTTAAAAGGACTGGCATTATACCTTCAAATAAAGCAGTACAAATATTTGTATTTAGTGTCTTATAAAAAGTTTGTGGAAAAGGGTTGATTGTTTCAAAAAATTAATCTAATGTCCTTGAACAACAAATATATTTACATATGAATCACCAGAAAAAGCAATAATCATTGTTTCCAAAGATGAAACTCTTTCCATAAACCAATATTAAATATTTAATTTCCCCTCTAAACAAACATCCTGTTAGTGAGAAGAAGGAAGAAATGATCCATAAACGGAAGATCAAATCATTCAGCCAGCCAGCCTGTGACCCAAGCTTTGGCATGGTCCCACGAATTAATCCTCTGAATGGGAAATACATGCCTGTAGCTCTGAATGGGAAATACATGCCTGTAGCTGCTCCCTGAAAACCTGACCAGTCCTGCAGAGCTACAAATACCTCTGGACTACAGCACCAAAGAAAACTATTCTCTGCCCACTCAGATTATCCCCCATCTTTCCCCCTGAGCTGTATATACATGAAAAAAATTTATCTGATGTAAACCAAATTGAGTGATGTTTCCTACCGGCCAAGGATCTCCTTCTGGGTTTTGTGCAATAACAGATATGAAGTTCATTTTTCACATAGCTGCTGCAAAAATATTATTCCAAGGCCTAATATTGCCTTTTTGTTCAAGCAAACCTCATGCTGAAGTGAAGATTTTTATTTCATTAATGTTTGTATAAGAAAAAAGAAAGTTCTTTTTTTATTTTTATTTACTCTGTAAAGCAATGAACATTGAACATTAAAATATTACATGGGTTTAGATATTTCAAACCCCAAACGGCTCCAGTTTAATGGATATTTATTTTTGTCTCTATATGAATGTTTCTAAATATATTCAGACAAAAGGAATACTATTTACCTTTTTAATTTTTAATATTTTGCAGCCATATATATGGAAACAATTTACCATGAGTATATTTCTGGTGAAAAAAACAGTTCTATTACAAGGCTGAAATGCAGCTTTGATTGCAAACCCTCTGAAACACCCATATTTTGCATCCTAAATGTCACATAAAAAAAAAATCGACCCCAGAATCGTGAGATGAACTGTATGTAAACCAGCAAGTATTCAAATGCAAAATACAATTTAAAATCTTGTATAGCGGTTCATGCCCACATCTGTTTATACGCTGAAATACTTCAAAATTTTATCAGCTGGAACTTCTGCCTCCACCCCAATGCCCCGCATTCATCATTTTAAAAAATGATGTTATTTGAAGGCTGTTTATTTCAAAACACCAACAGTTGTGATTTTCACATCATCCCTTAAAATCCCATCACCCATTTCTTTGATGTAGCCAATACTTTACAGCACTTAATACCATTTCTTACACTTCAGGCTAACAGACATAGGCACAGCCTGGCAGACAGAACAAGAAAATTGCTGGTGGAACCTACAGGAACCTCCCAACAGACCTGTGCTCTCCACAAGCAGCAGCAGGAGGCCAGCCAAGGCATCCCCCAGCAACCAAGATGCCAATTTAGACAACGGAACCATGTTCTTCACATCACAAATTTCTAAAAGAAGGAAACTAATGTTTGTACTATGTTATACCATTTATGTATTACATTATTATATTATCACATAAATAAATTTTAGTAGAGAAATCCAACCACGTTCCATCTAATGTTAAAAGATAATCCAGATTCTTTGATAGTTCCACATGTTTACACTGTTTTTTCCATACCAAAAACTACTGTTGAATACACAAAGGCAAATACCACTATAGAGATAATTAGTACACGGTAAAGCATTGATTGCCCACCTCTTTATTTTGTATCACCTGCAAAGGACTCTTCTCACCAACCCCATAAAGAATAAATTTTAACTTACCCTCTTTTTCTTTTTGCTTAATTTTTGTCAGTTACTTTCTTAGAAGCAGTAAATAACACACAATTTCCCCACTGGGAGTTAAATCCTAGAATTCTATGGCTCAAGCTAAGACCTTGTAGTTTATCATTTGAACAACAGATAGAAGTCTTCAAATCCTATAGACAAAGCAGTAATTATGTGCAGCTTTTTCTGTGTCTGTCTTCTATATGTAAATGAGAAAGTACAAACCTGTTACAAATTAAGCCTGTGAAAATAGGCATTTTCTTGTTGCCGTCTTTTATTTAAGCCAGTGCCCTTGCAGGGGTATAATCATCATGTGCCAGCCTCACAGGGTAGCATGTGTATTGGGAAGGATAATTGCTTCCCTGAGAAAAGAAGAACAAGAATCAGGACCACCCACCAATCCCAGTGGCCAGCAGAGCACAAGAGGCCATCATGGACCCTGCTCAACCATGGTGAGACCCAGCCCCTGATGTGTTTCCCCTCCACACCGCACAGGCACTGCCAAACTCCAGCCATCAGTCAAACGTAGATACTCACGTACTGCCACATAACTCTCTCCACCTATATGTTACCTGAATATTCCTCCTGAAGAAGAGACCTCATTCCAAGACTCCTGCTTCCCTGGGCTCTGGGGCTATTTTCTTTATTCTGCAGTGGTGGTTGGTTTTTGGGGGTTTTTTTCCTAACATTTTGAACACTTAAACATGCACAGCCAATTACACTCAATTTATCTGTTCCTGCATTACAAATTCCTAAATGTTCCCTGTGCATCCTTTCAGTTTTGTTAATACATAATTTTGGTTGCATGTAGATGCCTGTCAAAATAAGGAAGATTCATGAGACTGAGTCACAAGCATTTATTAATTAGAGGGATCAAGGTGTCACAAACACAAAAGATCCATCCCAAACACAGAGCTGGCAAACTGTCACTGTAGTGCACCACTGCAACAATGTGCTAGACAGAAAAAAGCAGCGTATGTGACATTCCTGCTCTAGAAGCTCCCATTATACCATTACATTCCCTGTCTTTCCCCCTGAAGCTCTGGGCAATGCTGCCAGGTGGGGGAACACAAACAACATGTTATTTCTTTTTTTCCTTGAGCCAGTTCAACTACATCCATTCCACTTTCAGACTATTTGTACTAGACCTTGAAAATATTGAACTATCATGCAAAATATTCCTACATAGAAATATTCCCCATGAGCCTTGTAGGAAGCAGCATAGACATGCATCCGCACTAGCATCATGATACTTGTACCATCTTGTACAATTACCATCTTGTCTTCAGTCTGGACGCCAGCCCCGTTTTGCAGGTAGTAAGCACGTAATTGAAACACCTGCTTCCCAGGCCCTCTGATGCAAGTGTACTCTTTCATGATTTGTGATGAGCGAAAACAAAAGCAAGTTTCCACTCTGACACTGGGCATTAATAACCCATAAACTGTCACATCGAGAGCAGGAACAGCTTGTCGGGTGGATACACTTTTTCTCCTAGTAGGAACAGATTGGAAGGACACACCACGTGTTCACTACCTGCACTAGCAGGCTGAATCTGTCTCCATGCAGGCAGGGAAGATTTCCCAAGACTTATCAAAATCACAGAGGACAAACCTTCTGTGAACTGCTAATATCCCTGAATTCACTGCTAGCCACAGACACAGCTAAAACAGTCACTGGTCCTGCATGCATGAAAGCCAAGAAACACACACACACCACCCCCAGTGCAGACCTGCTCCTAAAGATGAAACATTCCCCAAGCTCTCTCCCACTCCCAGAGCCATCAGTCTGCTTGGAAGTTTCCTTTAAGAAGTTGTGGCAAGAAATATATTCTGATCTAAACTTTTTACAGCTTCAACTCCTATTTGTTTTTGTATTATTTTATGTTTACATCTGCTTAATTTACTTCATTTCCCTAGCACACTGAAGCTAGCTAGACATGGAAATGTATTTAATGCAGCAATTCTCCAGTATCCACCTCTTGTCTTCCATCAGCCTTGCTGCCTCCGGAAAATGCCAGGTAGTAGATGTCATGGCCAGGGATTTCAAATAGTCAATACAGCTGAATTTTCATTATCACACTTCCTCTGCAACCTCTGGCACTTCTTTTAAACCTTTTCGGCCCTAGATGACCAAGTACTGATGCAGGCATGAGGGGGGACACAGCCACCTAAGTGGAGATGTGATGAAGTCATCAGCAGCTCAAAGGCGGCGTTTTGTTTGCTCTGTTTCAGCCTGCCACTGTGTCTTGTTTGGGCTGGCTCAGTAAAAAGCCATAGAGGTTGCTCAGTCATGCTGACTACAAACTTCCATAGTCATATTGTTTCTAAATATTTAAATAACCAACTTGCAGTGATAGCTGCATGGTTTCCAGGGTGTTTACCTCCACAATAGCGGTTTACTACTAAGCGGCCAATCTCTGAGTCTGTATTTTAGCTGCTGAACTGCCTACAGGTGTGGATAACTGGCTAGCTGAAAAGGGTCTCATAGACATAGTCCAGCTGGCTGGACAAAAATGCACATCGCTCTCAGCTTATCTGAAGTAAAGCAAAATACACTGTCTTTGGCTGTCCTTGTTACACAATAACAGGAAGATTTTGGTGGGAAAAGAATGTTGCAGATAACTACAGAAGAGAAACTAGGGGCGGGCTTGGTATTTAGGCAACTAACCAATAATGAGCTTAACTTTTGTAATATGTATGAGCTAATTATAACAAGGCATAAAAGGTGACTGTAAGGTACAATAAACGAAGTCTGCTGATCACTCATATTGAGTGACTGTGTCTTCCCTCCGTCGCAACATACAGGACAGGAAATGTCTAAGCAAGTGTTCACATCCTGCACATTAATGGAAAGGAGATTAGCACAGTCAAGACCTGCCAAAACAATAGAGAAGGATTTTGTACGTTTACAAGTGGAAAAAAAGGCAAATTCTTATGAGCAATTTTGAATCTGGTCTGTTGCTGCCATCCTCCCCTTCACTTACTCATCAACAAACCCTTGCTCCACGTACCTGTTCACAACCATTTTTGCTTACATCTGATCTCCTATATGAACTGCAAATCTATGCCTGCCCCTGCACCATGTAACAAAGATATGAAACAAAACAACTAGGTCTGCATCAGTACTAGATTTATAAGTGATTACCGCTAATTATCATGGAAATGACAGCAACTATCAAACCACAAACTCAGCCTTGCCACGCACAATCAACATGAGCTGAGCTGGTTTCAGTGGTTTCTATTACAAGCCTTGGCCAGCTTGGTTCATTTTACCCCAAATGGATATTGCACCCTTATTTTGGTGCAAATACTGTCAGGTGGCTGGAGAACACAAACCTGTGCACATCACACCACTGCAGCCAGACATGGATATATAAAACAGCCTCTTCCCACTGCTCCTTTAGTGTCCCCACTCCACTGGAACGAGGAGCAACGAGAACCATTTTCTTCCACCACCATCAAGGCTAATTCTTCTATAGAGTAATATACATGGGCAAACATAGCTGGCATTTAATGATTTGAGATATAAAAATGCAGCATATCCCGCCTCTGCTTTTTTTCAAGGATTACACCATATAAAGCAAGAATTGCTGCTTTTTATGTCCTACTGCTTTTAAAGCTCCTAATTTCTCACCAATCATTCAGGTACTGTCTGTATCACAGAATACTCTCTCCTTATGCAAAATATTTGTTCTCAGTGCTTATAACTTTAATATATGATTGTGATGCCCAATGCTGCTTTTAATAAGCAGTGATAAATAATCCCAATTAGATACTTAATGTGAGGGTATTTGTCCTTCACCTATAATTGACCCTTCCCACTCATAAAGGGAGAGTTTTAGTCTCACCTATCTATTTACTAATAATTTTCCCTCCTGTGTTAACATTTCCAGTGCTATTTGACATTTCATTCTTAGGATTTTCTCTTCCAATTATTTTTTATTGGCTACAATTTTGTGTCTTTTATTAGAGGTGCAGAGGGCCATCTGCCAGAAATTCAGTCCCTGCTGCAAAAGCGTTGTGTCAACATCTCCATCTAGACAACAGGCTTGCAATTACAAAATAAAAGAAAATTAAACGACCACCAAACGCCCTAACCTATTCTTCTCCCCCTTTGCCCTGCTTTCCTGCCTGGTTTTCTTTTTTTCTTTTTCTTTAGGGGGGTGGGGGGCAGGGCAGGATGTTTTGGGTTTTTTGTGGGCTTTTTCGTTTGGTTTGGTTTTGGTGTTTTTACAGACTGACTAGTATCTCTGAGTTCAGGTAGGCCCAAGCCTGAGGTTAGGGTTTTTAAAAAAAAGAAAATAAAAGCATGCAAGAAAAAAAGAAAAAAATAGGTTCTACTAACATTAAAATGCCTTGTTGCCACAGAAGCATGACACCATCAAACATTACTCCAATGTAGATATTGAAACTGCAAAAGGACCGGGGGTATTTCCATCAAGTTTTGAGTGTCTCTGGTTTTGTTTTCATTCTCTCTTCCCTGTAAGAAAATCCTATATTCAATTTTAATTAATCTGAACTTTAAAATCAGAGAATATTTTTCAAGTATTTTGCTCATCCACCATTTAGTGGGTAAATAATCCCAAGAAGACATTGCAGAATTATTTTTTTTTACTCTTTTTCCTTCTTTTTTTAGCAGTTATATTGCAGCAGAATAGTTTTCCTTTATCACTACTGTTGAAAACTAAGCTATTTTATTGCTCATTTCTTTCAGGATCATTTGAAGTACTGACAGCAAAGCTACTGCACTTTACTACAGCATCATTGTATTCCTCACCAGCAGCAGTCATCTAATTTGGCTATTGTAGCTGGACCACTGCAGGCCCAACATGACTGTTGAAGACACTCTGCCCTGCAGAGGTGAGGAGCTTCAGGAGGCAGTTTCATCCAAGACATGACAGCAACAATGCCAAGATCGCACACATGGGCGTAACTGCAGCAACTCAACTTCTCTCTTGTTCTCATCAAACTTCTACAGTTTCCTCTTAAAATATTACAGCCATTAGCCCTCTGACACCAAAATAAACGTCCCCATTACAACCTGCATGTATGCTATCTTTAAGGCCATCCGTTTTTTTATATTCCCCATTAGAGGTCACTTTTATCTAACACTTACAGCCTTTAATGGAGCCATGCATTTACCTTCTGTTGAGCACTCTGTGTTGGTTAAGGTCATTACTTTTATTCAAACTGAGAACCACTAGAATTTCCCCATTATTTGCTCTCAAATACCCTTTATCCATTTCCACATTTTGCTCATTTGCTCACAGTCCTCTGACTTAAAATTTTAGTGGTTACACAGTCGTTTCCTCTAATTGAGCAGTGACCTGTTAACTTCCAAGACTATTTTTATTCTTCACTACCTTAGGTTAATTTGCAGCCTCTTTTGCAGCTAGTGAAACTGCATTGGTTGTATTACGCAAAGTGGCAGGCTGTTTTTCTCTTTCTGGGACTGTATACCAGCTCCTTCATCTTCATCACCAGGTTCCTTCCCCCTTTTTAGCACTATCCATTTGGTGTTAGCACAGTGCTAAATCTTAGTTTTCACCATTTGTATGATTGAAGCTGGGCGCTGTCATTTCCCTACCAGGTAAATGCTTACTGTTCCTCATAAACTTGAAGTTTGCTGCTCAGTCAAAGCAATAGTTTTGCAGCTGCTGTTATGCTTCACCATATATTTATTTCATCTTTTCTGTTCTTGGGGTACTTAATATCAAGAGAAGACCTTCTGTCTTAGTTTTCTTTCCATAGTAGTTTGTGTTGGGAAAAGTTTAGGTCTCTGCAAAGAGAGATTTCTAAAATACCTTCCTGAAGTAGCTCTTTGGATACTACTCTGCATAGCCATATAGATGTTTGAATTTTCTGTAAATTATAGAAATTCTTTCTATAAAGTATTTTGGGATTAGTTTTGGCAGGATTATGATGGATGAACACTGTTAAGGTCACTGGAAGCTAAAAAGGAAGGGAGGCAAGTGTGTTTGGTCCTCCTCTGCTGATGACTGTTCCTGAACAACTTGCACTGTGTTGTCTTGCTCTGCACAGCCTGTGCAGCTCCTGAATGATGAGATTTTGCTGCTGTTAGCCCAAAGCCCTGTATGGTAACAAAGTCCAGACCCTCTGCTAGCATGCTAATCCCTGAAATTTTTGCTTTCCCATTTTGTGTTACCAGCCCTAACACAGTCACTCCACCCTTGCTTATTGAGGCTCCCCCAGCAGCAGGTGCTTTTTGCTTCCCTTTGCGTCTACAAAAGGAGCAGGCAGAGTGACTGGCTGCTGTAGACCTTCTAAGCACCTTAACTACCCTATGCCAACTTGAAACTAGGCCAGTGCTGGAGAACAGCTAAAGACTTGGTTATGTGCAGAGCTTCCACAACCCTGATTCTGAATGGTACAGGGCAAAAAAAGGGATTCCACTTGTGCAATTTGCAGGCCACAGCTACTGTATTTCAAAGAGAAATTGGATGCTTGGATTCACTCTGACTTGGAACAAAAGCCATATATTTCCTAGCTCCCTCTTAAATGAAATCACCATCACATCAGCAGCTTGCGCCAGAACCAGAAACCCCAGGACACAGACCTCTGGCTCAGCACAAGCTGCAAACGTGGGGAGCTGGGACATGGGACTCAGAGGCTCCCTGAGATCCAGGTGAGCTGGTAGGAAACACACTTCCTCCAGCAGCACAGCTGACTCCTGGAGGAGCACCAGCACACCAAACATTTCATTTTCCATCAGCCTGCACATTTTCCAGTAGCACTCCTTGCCCTCCTCTCCTTCCATATAGGAAATGGTTCCAAGATCAGGAGAGGTTTGAGCTTCAGAAAGGTTGCCTGCTAGCTCCCAACCTTTTCATTATATTATCACTAAACCCAAACATCGTTTTCTTACTCAGTTCTCCTCCAATTCTACCCTTAAATAGACTGCATTTTTTCCTCAGTCATTTTCCTCCAGACTATCTTCCTAAATTAACATGTCATCTGTACAATTTTCAAATTAGTGCAATTTAACATATCCTGATACCATTCACATTATTCCTCAGGAATTTTCTGCCGCAAAATGTTACAGCAGTATCCGAGCTCTATATTAAAATTGGATTAATGCTTTGAGACAAATCAGTTCCTCTTAGGTTCCTATGCAATGCTGCTACAGTATTTGATTGATTGTATTAAGAAAGTATTTGGAAATTTTTTCTTTCATAATTTTGTAGTAAGCAAGTGAGAATGACCTCCAGAAGATACCAAACATAATGGGTGCCTTTTTTCAGTTGTCAATAGTTTTAAGCATTAGTAATAGGATGCCTTGATAGAAAGGTGAAAAATGTTACATTCTTACAAGTAACAATAAACAGGCAATTATTAAAAGCACCTTTAAATCTAGTGAAGAAAACCCAGCACTATAATTAAAAGAACAGCAGGGAATTACACTGTGATTCAGCAATGTACACAGAAGGTTATCCAGCTTGAAGCCAGTGGTCTTCACAAGACACCTTTCCATGACTGAAATGAAGTATAAACCTATGTACTGAGGATAAAGGTCATACATGCAAAGGTCTTACCACATTTATTGTTTTGTATCACTCTCTAGAGAGGTGCAGTGATTATCCAGATGTATTTCCAAAACTTCTGAAAATTCATAGTCCAGCCAAGGCAATAATAATCCATTCTGTTCAGTTCTTCACTGTTAATTACAGGCTACTGTTCCTAACATCCTGCATTTCCTATAATATAAAGTTATATTAAAGAGTTATACTATAAATGTTTTTTCAACCTTGAGATTTGTTTAAAAGAGTTACTCATTCCTCTAGAGAGCATAAACTCGCTGGTAGTAATTTTAACATCAATTTTCATTTCTTCTTTACCTATGGATATTTGATTAAAATTCAAAGATTGTCCTTTCATATATACCTTTTACAAAACATTTTTCTCTTAAGTGATGCTTAGCATCATAAGATCCCTGAAGGTTTAAGGATTTGTGTTTAAAAGGCATTTAATACTAGAACTTTTAGTTTTGCAAGTAATTTCAAGCCACATTATCTCTAACTTTTATTCTTTTAAATACAGCAGAAGGTTTTTATTTTTCCACTCCTGTTTGCACTTCACATCAGGCAGTGAAATGTGCTGCTAGCGTAGAAACATGTAAGTACGTTTGAAGGTTTTTTTCCCCTGAATCTTCCCCTTTAAATAACCATTTCTTGACCTATTTGTTCTGAAACATAAGTTTTTAAGAGGTTTTTTGTTCCAAATATATTGTGCCTGCACTGACTATATTGCAGCAACTTTACTAATTGATTGTTTTGGGTTTTTTAATAAAGTATTCGTTGCTTTGCCACTTACATTAAGTTATTTTTGAGACTGTCTATGCTTTCAGTCTAGTAGTTTGTTTTATATCACCTTGACTTTGTACCCAAAATGATCGTTGCTGAACAGCCGTATGTCTGTTGTTAGAAATATCAAGCCAAAAATTTAGATCAAACATTACACCAGTACAAGAGTTTCCAAGAATCCAGAAGTTATAAAACAACAGTAAGATCCAAGCTAACATGCTCTCGTATATGGGGCTAAAGCTTTTTATTAAAATATTTCTAAACTCTTATATATAGTCTTTCAAACTCACACACAATGAATCACTCTGAATATAAAAAAATAAAACACCTGTTGATTTTGCAGTTTTGAAATATATGAATCTAGAGCTTTATTCTGATGGCATATTTAAAATCTCCAATTCCAGATGGAATATTCTTGAAAAACATTTAATAAACAGTCTTAATTCGTTTTTTTCATAAGCTGTTTCCCGTTCAACCTTTGACATTTTAATTGCACCTCATTACCATCCTTTTCATTCATACTACAAATACCTGGAATATACACTACTACAACAGACCGCAGTCTTCAGAGGGTCCTGAGTTTCCTCTAACTTTTCACAGTATTTCTGTATACTGAAATTATAAATGGTGGTTCAAGTATTCATTTGCAAAATTTGCATTTCAGCTCTAAAAGGGGACACACTTGCTCCATTCCTCTTTAAAACTCATTGCACTCCAACCAAACTTCCTACATACTCAAGACTCCCTTTCCCCAGAGGGCTATGCTACTAACAGTAGTTATACTGCAGGGACATGCAAAATGTCCAGGGAGCTTTCAAAACATATAGTAAAAAACCTCATCTTTGTTGAGAATAAGCTAGATGTCAGAAAGATGGGGAGGGGAAGGTCTGAGCACTCCACATTTAAAATCTAGGCAGAAGGAAGAATCACTGCTGTAAGCTGTTAAAAAAGTAGGACATAAAAGCAGACAAGAAATGGCATTATTCCAGAGAAATCAGGGTGATCTTTGATAGTGGCTATGCATGGAGGCTTAGGGAAAGAGGATAGAATAGGGCAGATGTAGGGTGATACAACCCCTGTTATAAACTCCTAATTGCAGCAGGGGAAGTGCTTATTTTGATCCCTAAAAAAACCCACAAGCACATGAATTTGAATGAAATTCCATTAGCATTAAGTTAATTAGCATTATTATTATGTTTGTATTGTCTTACCACTGAGGTATCTCACTATGGATCCCACTGTGATATCTTCATGCAAAAACTGAGCAAATACAAATTTTCTTCCCCAAAAGGTTCCTAGCCAAGTAAAAAAGCAGCTCAGATCAAGCAAAGGCAGGTGGAAAGCAACAGGCCTGTCTCAGTCACAATTCTGTCAAGTCCTCCGCAGGCACGTCAAAAATAGAGAGGACTATTAATTTCTTCCCTAAAGAAAATAAGGTGACTTGTTCCCATCATTGTGAAGGTGGCACATTCAGCTAAAAAGATCTGGCAAAATAAAACACAGAAGAATAAACTTGCCATGGAAGAATCCAACTTGGCCAGGAGATTTCCATCTGGGCTTTGCTGGGATGTAAGGACATGCCACAGCACACCAGCACTGGGTGCTGGGGGAAGACAGTGAAGTTGAAGTGAAGAAGAAAAGATGCTGTTTAGAAAAAAATGAGGGTTTACTGAGATTAGATCAGGGAGGAGGTAGAAACTTGTCGGCAATGTTGGGCTCAGCATCGAGGAAAAGACAAGGGAAGCTAGTGCTGTGTGGGAACAGGTGATGGTCTAAGTGAAGGCACTCAGCAGTGGAAAAAATCAGTAACAGGGCATGATGAGGGCCAAATCAAGCAAACAGCTCTGCCCTTGAGTAAGGCAGGTGAAGCCTCACTGTAGGTCAACAGCAGGGGTGACAGCAAAGACAGAGCTGGAGAGATAAGATGGGTCATTGGCGTGGCAAGCTGAAATCAGTAACAGCGTCGGCACAACACTTGACAGGAGGAATATACACACATCTCAACATGAAAAAAACCGCATTGAACCCTCAGCCAAAATTCAGCGTTATCAGGCCAATTTGAACTGCATACATTTGGTAGTATCCAGTATTTGCCTTCCTGCCATGGGCTTCAGCAGATTCTGAATTTACTCCAGGACTACCCAGGATGACAGACAGCAGCATTATAGTATTTTTTTGTTACAGTTTTCCCATTGCTTTCTCTTTCATGCTGAATTAACCATAGTTTAAGCTGACACTTTCCTCCTAGAGGAGGTTTTAGACTTTCAAAATTGTGTAAGATCAGTGAAAGAAGGTCGCAATGGTACACGTTAGAGATCTCTGGAGAGCTCTGGGGCAAGTAAAAGGTTTGGATACTGGTTATAGTTTTGGCAAGGTAAATACCTTGAAGCAGTAATGAGGTTATGTCAGAAGAAAAAAGTCATTCAAAAGAATGTTTTCTAACACCTTAACTGCTGTAGTGAAAATTAAAATAATAAATCATTCTTTGACAAGAAGCAATTTTAAGAAGCAGTTTTAGATTTGGACTCTGATGACCATCATGAGCTTTTTGCACACCTTTCACAACACAATTTAGTAGAATGACATTTCATATAAATAACAGAAAAATTAAGGGGTTTGATGTGTGCTAGTTTCAATCCAGAAGAAGAGATCAGTGTGGTTACTAAGATTTTAAAATAGATTAGCTTGTCTGTTTTAGCTGAATTAACTATGAAATCAGAAGTACTTTCTATCATAAACATACCTCTGTGGACTAGCTGGAAAACGAAATCTATCGATAGTTTGAAATGTACCCAATTAAATACAGATAGCATTATTAGTAACCAGGAAACCAAAGCACTCCACAATTTGCAGCTATTATAACTAAGCACATTACAGATGCTCTTATTTACATATCAGTACAATACTAATAAACTTGGCTCGCAGCTTCCTTACTGCATTATGGAACACCACACAAAAGAAAATAGCAAACCTTGGCATGGCCATATGTTCCCTGGCAAATGATTCATACTTTTTTTTTTTTTTTTTAAACTAACCTATTTCCAGATAGAAAGCCAAATTATGAAAGATTTCAGGAAACAGCTTCTGTAGGCCCTTGTAATCTGTAGGCCCTTGTAAAAAGGTGGCTTTAGTTTCAGGAAAAAACTGCACTGGGACAAAGAAACCTCTTTCTTAAACCGTAGGGAGCAGTTTCATCACTCTGAATGAAAATGCAAGTTATTGCATTTTCTGTGTATCACTGGTTTACAGAAGTCATTCCGCAGTATTTGCAGATAGACATGTCCCTAGTCTGCAGCAAGTGCAAAATATTCAGCTTCACTTATCCCAAGACCAGGTTTAGTTTAAATTAAATGATCATTGTATATGACAGCAGTAAATTGCTACAGTTCCTCTTATCAGTGCTAACTTGATGATGCACCTGACCATCTTTGTAGAATCTAGATTCTGCGGTATGGAAGAAAAGACTTTGAAAACTGAACATCCCAAACCAGCCATGGTAACCAGACACACTGGGCAAGAACATGTCCAAGTCTCATTCATGAGACAATGGTACGTATGTCCAACTAGACACTTCAGATGTTGGCTTCATCTAAAGTTTTAACATACACATCAACAGCAAATGTAAAGTCCAGTGTATAGCCCAGACCCTGCTGAAGGATGTCCTACAGCCAGCAAAGGGGGAAGAGAGACTTTTAAATCTCACTGAAGCAGAAAGTTTTTCTATCAGTCCTGCTACAGTAAAGAGGTGTTTAAATTTGTATGGAGGGAAAACAGCTTATATTCTGGTAAGATGTAGCCCTTCTCTACTTAAAGGGGCTATAGAGGTAAAAGATTAAAACTGTCAATACCCCTAAAGATTCAAAAAGTTGAGGTTGGTTATAAAATGGAAATATTCCACCAAGAGGAAAAGATGCAAGCACAAAGGCCAACGTCTCTATAGCCTCTGCATCCAAGGAATAACACTTAGCTGAACTGGGGTGGGGGGGGGGGGGAGCGAGGAAGCATCTCCTCTGATACAGCTTTCCAATGAGAAAAGCAAGCACATTTGGGTTTTTTTTTTAATCGCTTCACTTTCTGGTTTTATGAATAAGTGCATATATTTTCAGTTCATCAAACTCAAACCCCGCTTAGCATAAATCTGTTAAATTCTTACCCAAGAATAACACAAGTGTTTCCCAGAGAACACTGGGGCTAGCTGGCATGCTGTAAGATTGGGGTACTACTTGGGCCCCAAAGGCAAGTGCCATGTCACACAGGATCAACATCTCAAACCAACTGGAAAGAGCTTTTTGAGGTGATCTTTATCTGAGAGCGGGGGGGAGGGGAAAGCATTTTTGATTAAGTGACCATTTTTTGCACAAAAATTCCCAGCAAGGAGGGAGAGAAATGGTAAGGAGGAGCATGAAGCCAAGCGAGGTAGGATTGTGTGGGTGCAGGAAGAAAAGCTGGCCAGGGAGCAGAGTTTACTGCAGTCCCAAAAGCCACCAAAGTGATTGGACCCACATCTGGAAGCAGTGACTGACCCATCAGGACACCATGGAGAGAGGAAAAGTTAGGCATTAATCCTTCATTTTATTCTCTCTTATTTAACCTTGTGTTAAAAAAAAAAAAAAGCTGCTATTTTTTCTAATGAGTAATCTAACGAAAAATGGCTTTTTAAAAGAGCCTTTTAAGTCTTCTCTGAATGGCTAAGCGTAAGGTGTAAGTACATCTGTCTCAAAGGTTTGGCAAATAAGGGGCCTGTCACAAATCCTGAAGTACAATCTAATACAAAATTTGGGAGGATAAAAAGCCTTATACATTAGGCTCCCATGATCTTACATTCCTTATCCTCTGCTACAACAGTTTCAGGACATTTCACTTAAGCAGTCTAAATATGCTCCATTTAAAGTCTCTAACTCACTGGTTTTATTATGCCATGAGTACGGAAACATTTACGTAAACATTATAAAACTGTCAGCAACATCAGCTCTTCTTTTACCTCGAACATTTAAGAAGTTTATGGATTGTAGTTTTCTGCATATTATAAGTAGAGTTAAAGATTTACTACTGTTATAGTCTGTGATATTGCCTAATAGCCCTTAGCCAGTTTCATACAGTAACTAATAGCCATAAAATCTGAGTTACATCACAGCAAAAGACTCCACACAACACAGTCACAATTTTGAAAATAATGCAGAAGTGAATAAAGAGGAAGAAGGAGAGAAAACCTGCAAATAATTTTGTTACGAAAAACAGGGAGGAAAAGGAGTGATGAAATTATTTTACATACTCTTTACATACAGTACCTTATAACACTATCAGAAAAAAACTGCAATTTTCCAGTGTTTTAAAAACAGGTTGCAGTTGCTTCAGTAAAATGATGAAACAACCAAAAGTAGAAAACACCCACAAGACACATACTCTGGCACAAACACGTAATCTTGTATTCAGCACATGCTGTTGCATAGTTATCCATCCATTCGGACATGCAACTACACTCACACACACACGTGCAGCCCTGGTTACATGTGAATTGTGCAGAGGATCCAGGGACATACCATTATTCCATGCCCTTCATTTCTTTGACATTTACAGGCCACATTCATGCATAAGGTCTGGTTGCTTTGCTCCACTCTAGTGACACAAAACAATTGTAAACCTTGCCCAACTGCTCAGCTAAATTCGATTTACTGCACCTTTGAATCTCCAGAGCATGGGAAAGCATCTGGAGCCTACCAGTAAGCCTGGCCTTGTGCTTCCCATAAAAGCAGTATGTGCACCAAAGATGATCTGCTTACAGTGTATGTTGTACTCCTGACATCACTCTTCTCAGGCTGCCTTTACATTCTTTGGGCAATATTTTACTCATCAAACAAGTGAAATCTTTTGTCTCATTTTTGCTTCATCTAGAAATCTTTCAGTTTATGACAAATAATATTCATGAACTGATAGACAAACCCATGGCTATGAGTACTCAGTGAAATACCATGGTGTGCTACCTGGCAGCTCTTTAGATTACTACAATTATATGATGCACCTGAACAGAACTACATTGGGAGAACTTGCTTTTTCAGTGAGAATCAAACAGCAACTGCTAAAGCCGAGTTGTACCTATGAACTTCAGTTAGTATATTTTACTTGAAATCCATTGTTTGAAATAGTTTAGTCCAGCTGAAACCAGAAGAAAAAAAAACGCTTCAGTATTTAGGAGGGGAATATTCCCTGCAGTTATATCAATACAAAAGTTGACAAGGCTGAAGTCTGAGCCAGAATGATACGATCAATTTTGGAGCATACCCTACCAGTACTCAAAATTTTTGTGCAGCAGCATTAATACATTTTGCTACCAATTATTTCAAATCCATTGTTGATAGATTTGTCTCCTGAGGACCTTTTAATCAATAGTTTTCATTCCATAAACCTTTCTCCTTCTCCCTGTGAAAATAACTATGTTCAGTGAAGCACTATATAAAATGCAACATGCCAGGAAAAGAGAGTAGCTGAAGCTCTGTACAAGGGATGCCACGTACTACCAGCCTTCTCTGAACACTAACGCTTCATGTTTAAGATGTGAAGCATTTTCAGTAACGCCACTTCAGTGCTTTTTTTACAAAAAACTACTTCATTTCAGTACTAAGCTGTAGCTGCCCAGCCCTGTTCAGTATTTAGCTCTTACAAAGTATTTACACAGTCAAGAATCCTCCCCACTAAGAAATTACACCACTTAAAATGTCATCAGCCTCTACTTCTTTATACTCAACATTAAAAATAAAGGTAAGAATTGGCACTGAGATACAATGTTTATCCACAGCATCTTACACGTGAGGACTGGAACAATAACTCAAGAGAGACAAAGTCCTTATACTTCAATTGAGAGCTTCATTGCCACACCAGAAGAGGACGTTAAACAACAGTGTCAACAATTTCACTGCTTATACATTCAGGTGAAGAAATACAGAGGCAGCTGTGGAAAAGAACAAGGTAAGCCAAGTGGCAGAGTGAAAGGCCCACTTCTGAATGTTTAAACAGCAGAGCACTCAACTAATTTTTTTATGGGTTTTTTTTAAACCATCTACACATCTTCAAGCATAGAGCACATTATGAGAATAAAGAAGGGTGTCAAGGCTTAAGAGAATTATGGAGGCTAGGCCTACATGATAAACCAAGAATGTTTGGAAAAAACTTCATCTGCATTAACAGTCGTTATAGAAATATGTGGCCATATTACACCTTGCCTCCCAAACCAGACACCTGTCTGGAAATAGGAACCCAAGGAGTTGCTTGCCACGTAAAGAAATGAGCTGTGCACACAGCCTTGCAACGACACTGGCACTACAACCAAGAATGCTCCCACCAGTTAAGAGGCTTTCTCTTTCTCTACTCGACTCCTTCCTCATCAGTGAAGCTAGTTACTATGAATAATAGCACTGAAGAATCATTCAAATATTTTTTTTTATCATTTCATGATGCATTGTTTTAGCAGAGTGGCAATACGCAGTACTTTGTTTAATACTGTTAGATATTGAGCATCTGCATTGGCTTTTAACCATCTGGCACATCGTTCTTCAAAATATTTGTTGCTTTTCTTTAACATCTCTACCTTTCTAACCACCAAAAAAACCCTCTAAATAGATTGCCTTACCAGCTCTGCTGCCTCTGTGAGCCAGAGAACGCAGCGCTCTCTAAGTCAGGTCACGTGGCTCCAATTCAGCATTTTGAAATGATGAGCGCTCTAATTAAAAAGGTGCCTTTGAGTGATGCATAGGTGGTATAAAAGAAGTCAGCACCTGTACAGAAGAAAAAGGAGATTTGCTGCAATGAAAACCCTTACTTTTCGCTACCAGTAAAGGCAAAGTATAAAGAGAGGCATGACTCTTCTAGATCTGCTTGACACGTGGAAGGGTATAACAACATACCACTTTTGGTTCAGGCTTGCTCTGGATTATTCATATCGCATCCTTGGTAACTCTCATCCCAGGCAGAATAAATATTTACACGTAACATAATTGGCATATATAGTTTCCAGATATACATCAGCCATAACATTAACTTAAAAGCAAATTTTATTTTATTACTTCATGCATCAAAATATAATATTTTCTGGAGGAAATAGAAGGCTCTGTCTCTGCTTTGGCACCCTGCAGTTGCATTCAGTAGGAACATTATAATTGATAGAGAATGTATTTAAATATCCAAAGACAGGCGGTATTTTTGGAGACATCAAGTAGTTGAATTCTTTGCAGATCAAGCTGAGCCAGCTACAGAGCATAAGACAAGAGTCTCATCTATCCTCAACAGACTCAGGAATATCTTCAGGAATAGAAACTTGTAATAACATGCAGGCACAAGGAATATGTTTAGAATCAAATGCTATTATACACCAATTCTAATGGGCTTTGTATCTTCCTATTATCACATACACTGAAGCATGAAGTGATTGAATTAATTATTTTTCTTGCTTTACATCATCCTATACTTTATATGTCTTTTTACAAGAATTGTTCAGTGATCATAATCAGTACTCTGTGTACAACCACACCTTCCCAAATGCTCCTCCAGTCTGTTCAATCAGCTTAAGCTTTACTTCTATTCTGCTCAACAGCCTCAACCAAATAATCAGCACTAATTTCCTAACACCTTTGATGTAGTTCAAGCATATTGGTTTCATCACCTCTGAGCCTTTTCTCAGAAATAAGTAGCTTCAGTTTTGTAAATGTATTGTCTATACACCTTCATACCATATGCTGTGTAGGCTTCCCTAAGCTAAAAATCAGTGTATTGCATTTATAATCAAAAAGTAAAAATTTAAGTTGACATTTTGAGATACTTTCTTCCTCTAATTCCTGAGTACCGTGTAATCAGTAGATACATTGCTACAACTGCTACAATTTCCAGTTCAAATCTGTATATGTATAACCCTTTGCCTGCTCCCCATATCTGATCAGTGGGTACTTACACACTTAAAAGTCACAGCTCATATTTCTAAAAGCGTCAGTACACCCAGAAAGAATTCAGCTCAAATTCTTCTCTTTTCTATTAATGGCATAATGAGGACCTAACACCTGTCCTTTTTATCAGTATGAATCCTACAGACATGATTTTTTACAAACATGAACCTTTGGAGATGCAAATTCTCACACAAGATAATATCATCTTGAAATGTATACATAATACCAGTACATACATTTAGAAATCTCATCATATATAATAAATCTTGGTAAGATACTATGGTTAGAACATCAAATGAACAAAAACTTGTTGGTACCACAACATACTTTTACATAACTATTAAAAGACAAAAGTTGCTTTATTTCCACAGGCACCTCTAATTTAGATTACTGCCTCAATTAAAACACAAAGTCTTTCACTTGCAAAGATTTGGTAGAATTTGTTATAGGCCACAGCAGTGGGTACCACAAGGCATTTTCCTGTAAGTGCTCTGCAGTAACTGGTGTGGACCCAAAAAATTGCCAATTTATCTTATAAATGGATAAAGTTTATTAATCCAATACTGCAGAATGTTCCATAAAGGAAAGATGATGACACTAACTGGGATATCTGATCCTCAAATAACACAAGTGGTCGGGGTGGCAGGGAAGCGCAGGGGGCGATCCAGGCAGAAATTTGACAGAAAATTCTGAAAGGAGAAAAGAAAAAGTTTTGGAAGTCTGGGGAGGATTTAAGAGGCTCAAATTCAGTTTATTCAAAATCCACTACTCTGTTGCTAATGATGTGCCCATATTGTCATGCTGTCAGGGCACTGCATGAAGAAAAAAAAAATACTTTGAAGAGTTCAAAACTTTCCATGGAGGATGATAAAAAGTTCCAGCAGGTTTCCACTCATGTTGGACAAGTCTGCGTTTGGTCTCTGGCCAGACTTGAGGATGTGTGAGCAGTTCCTGTTGGACCTCACAGCTAGCGGCCACTGGTGTATTTCCTCGCTGACCTACAAGCACCCTTTCTTTACAGAACCAGTCTGAATCATGTCCTGCTTCAAACATCAAAGGGCTGTTGCGATGGAAAATAATCCAAAATTAGGCTGCTCACTCATCACCTTGTTTGTTCCACACTCAGGCAGCAGCACTGCTCTGGGAGGATTTCTTTGTTCATGACCACATATGTATCAGATACCTGAATACCTAAAATGAGAACATTTCAAAACAAATTCTACATGCTGACCTCAAACTGACAGCAAAACCCCAGCCAGCAGATTTCTGTATGCATTGGAAAATTGCTTTTCACAATAATCACCACAAATTTTAGAAGATGGCCATCTATGACACTCGACCTGCTCTCTTCATTTTGTTTTCTATAACAAAAAGGAACAGTTTTTTTAAATTCTCACTTTTCAAGCAGGTCCCCTGAAGTCACCAAGGTGCTTCCAATATCTATCACAGCTGTAGAATTGTATTACATAGCTTTGAAAAAATGTGGAAAGTGGTGGGAAATTTGAGAATTGAGCAGAAACAGGGATATATGTTTTTCAGCAGGCAACGAAGGGACATGCAAAAAAGCATAACTGGTATGATCAATCTAATAGCACATGACAAGTCCTTTACAGTGATTTGTAGCATTTTGTGTTCAGCCAAGAAGCTGAATACTCGTTTTTATTATGTAATTTAGCTGATGATGGTTTCCTTACTGAAATGGAGCACATGCTCCTTTATAATCCTCTCAATTCCTTTAACACTCAGCAGTTCCACAGTATATATACAATCCTTTTTTGATTACAAGTAATCAGCCCTGCTGATCTCCATTGGCAACTTCAGCTTCCTTTCCCCTCAGCCTGCGTTAAGGCCTAAGCAGTTTCTAGCATCACTCCGCTCCTTCCACAAACAGCAACATCCTACCAAAACTAGTCAAGACTTTTTGGACCTTGCACTATCCAACCAGTGGTGTAGAAACCCCATCACAGGAATGTGGTGGGGCTTTAGGACACAGCACATGAGGCTCCTGTGCCAGCCAACACACACAACTGGACAGTGAAGTGTAGAAAATGGGTAGGTTTGTCTTAGTTAGAGAATGCCAACATCGTATAACAACATTAAAGAACTCATCAGTTGGTAGGTACATACCTCTGCAGTCAGACAATCCCAATATTGAAGAACACCATTTACAAAGTGCTGACAGGTTTATTTACCTTTTTTAAAATAAGAGTTCTATTTGAATTGCTGTAACCTGTGTAATATCACTACTTCATATGTGTTGTTTTGTTTATACAATAGTCATATGTACCAGTTCCCAAGAATCTATAGCATTTGATATATTTGCAGAAAGAGATAAATTCAGCTCCATTACACCCATCTGACTTTTCTGAAAGGTTTAATGGCAATAAAGATGAAAAACTCCAGAGATGATACAGTCAGAATAACTTAATTTTTCCCCGTTTAAGCTCACTGCTGCATGGCAGAAGCTTAGGAATACAGAATTCGTTTCTTTAAAAAATATCATACAGGTTCACAACAGTCTTATGAAAACTAACATGCATTTTACATTTTCCAAACAACAAATGAATAGAATTAGAGGATGCCATCTCGTGCTGTGTTAGAAGTCTCGAGCTCTGCGCTGCCAGAGATGCTGCAGCAGTAGCCTCACCTCAGATAACTTTTGTCAATTTAGGTATCATCCACAGACACTGCAGACTTTACCATGCACTAATAGTCTTTCCAAAATGCTTCATTAGTCTCGTTACTTATTGAAATCTGATGCAAATTCTCAGATTCCCAGACAGGTTGACATAAAAAAAAAAAAAAAAAAATTCCCCACAAGGCCAACTTCCACATTCTCTGTGAAAGTGAACTGAGAAGATTTCTGCCAGCTGTCGTGGCAAATAACCAAAATGAAGTTAAATTAATTTTCCTCCTAGTTTTGCAGTCATATGATGGCCCAGGCCATCCCCCACCCAGAAGCTTCACTGATTACAAGTTCACAAGCCGTATGTTTGTTCATCGGGAAATAATTAGATAGGAAGGGAACTCTAGTCAGGCAATTAATCACCACTTCCATCCAAACATAACAATAAAACCCCACACATTTAGTTTAGTGTCATCCCCTGTGTTATGACAAACCCCTTAAGAAGGAAACTTCAATTGGCAATGTCCAGGACTATCGTGGTTTAACCCCAGCTGGTAACTAAGTACCACGCAGTCACTTGCTCACTTCCCACCCAGCCCCCAGAAAGATGAGGAGAATCAGGAAGGAATGTAAAACTCAAGGGTTGAGATAAATAATAAATGTAATAATTCAAATAAAATAAAAAACAATAATAATTAAAGTAATATTTATAATTTTTATAATCATAATAATAACAATAATAATAATGAAAAGGAGGAAGAAGGGGAGAGGAACAAAATCCAAAGGAAAAGAGAGAAGAGAAAACAAGTGATGTGCAGCACAACAGCACTGCACCAGCAAGAAAATTAACTCCATCTCAGCTGAAACCAGGACAAGGACAAACACATTTGCTTTAATTCAATTAACATTAAATGTCACATTTTGGTGATGAAGTATCTGATGTCCTTCCCATTACTTCATTACTAAAAGGTCACATAAGCTTCTTGTTAGCACACATTACCTTTTATCCCAAATCTAAAACCCAGATTTTGAGGAACGCAAACATCTCTTTTCTGTTATTTTAACTTCCATTTTACTCCTGTATACAGAAGGTGATTTAGAGCAGCAAATCACTATAATTGTATCTGCCACTGTGGCATTTTTCTGCTTCTTCAAAGCTGATTTCAGCATTTTTTGATGGCATAGGGTATAACATTTTATTGACCAACAAAGAAACATACTGAAATACATTTCCATCTCCCTCATATTGATTTAAGTCAAGCCTTGCAATCAGGTCAAATCAAACATTTTACAGTCTGCCAGAACAACCTGAAACACACAAGAAAAAATTGTTTTCTGCACAAGCAGATGCATGAAGGGCTTGAAAAGCCCCAAAACAACAAGCACCGGACCCTTATACCCCAAACTCAATAAACAGGGTCTCATCTCCAAAGCGTCAATCTCCACAAACTATCAAAGCACACAGACAAGTTAAAAGGCTGGAAGACATGCCTTACAGCAAAAGATTTGAAACCAATCCATTTAATTTATCAAATGAAAGATAAAGTGGTGGCTTGCTCACAGCCTCTTGCCACCTACAAAAGATCGATGATCCTTTAATCCAGAATTCAAAATTATGCAAGATTTGGGGTAGCTCAACAAGGCAAACCTAGAAATAAAGGCCAGCTTTTAAATAGACAGGCGATTGCCAACTAGAACGAGATGCGGTGAGGTAAGGTGGATTCTCTGCAACTGGGATGCTCTCCATAAAGGAAGCGCTCCTTGTCAGTAGCTTTCAAACTTTTTCAGTTTGTGGAGTCCTAAAAAATTTCAGAAGATGCAAGCCTTCCGATAGTTTAAGGCTGGTGACAACTGGCAACATATTTGCTTCTATTTTGTTACCTTTGTTTGGTGACTAGATGTAATGTTAGGACCTGTCATGGTTTAACTCCAGCTGGCAACCAAGTACCACGCAGCCGCATGCTCACTCCCGGCCACCCGGAGGAGCGGGGAGGAGAATTGGAAAGGAATATAAAACTGGAGGGTTGAGATAATAACAATTTAATGATTCAAACAGAATAAAAAGGTAAGAAAAACAACAACAATAATACTAATAAACAGTTATAAGGGAAAGGTGAGGAAAAGGATAAAATCCAAAGGAAAAGGGAGAAAGGAAAACAAGTGATGTGCAGTACAACTGCTCACTACCCACTGACCGATGCCCAGCCAATCCCCGAGCAACAGTCCCCTGGCCCCAGCTAACCCACCCCCCCACATGCACCCCAGTTTATATACTCAGCATGACACCCCATGGTATGGAACACCTCTTTGGCTGCTTCAGGGCCACTGGCCTGGCTGTGTCCCCTCCGTCTCTTGTGCCCCTTCAGCCCTATGGCTGGCAAAGCCAGAGAAACCAAAAAGTCCTTGACTTAGTATAAACATACCCCAGCAACAACTAAAAACATGTGTGCTAGCAACACTGCTCTCACATCAGAGCCAAAACACAGCACTGCACTAGCTACTAAGAAGGAAGTTAACTCTATTCCAGCCAAAACCAGTATAGGACCTACAAGTGGTGCACAGACCACTGGTCTTACTCAACAGCATTTAGTTCAGAAAAGCTTAGGAGACATAAAAGCCCACAGTATGGAATCACAAATGGTCTATTACCATCTTGCAATTCTGCATCAATAGTAGCTGCCAGAATAGCAAGAGGACACAAAACCTTGCCTCCAGAGAGAAATACTTCAGAGGTCCTTTGGAAAGACCAGCAACTGGAGAGTTACAAAGAAGATGATGCAGCAGGAGAAACCAGAGTCCAGAGAGTACCAACTCCCAACAGAAGGTCCCCAAATTTGCAAAGAAGCAGTAACACCCACTAAGATTAGGTACTTGCATATTTTCTCACTTATGTAAATGCTTTTCTCTGCTTGATTTATACCTTGTATGATCTACCTTTCCCACTCCTGCTTTTAATGAATAGTAAAGAATACACTAGGGAAAGATCATGCATTGAAATTTCTGTCATCCTTGTAAGTGAAGCCACAAAGAAAAACATCTTGCATGTTAATCATTTCTGAAGCCTCGTAATTGTTTTCCAATGAAAGCTGATGATGGTGTGATAGCTCTCTGAAGACACATATTCAGTAAAAGGACTTTCCTATTGTCTTAGACATAAAGCATAAGCCCAGTGAACAGCCCCATACCCTAGGAACTATTTTCCACACTACAGATGAAAGTTTATAACACACAAAAATAAGAAGTTTATATCATACAAAGCTCTAAGCATCACATAAGCAAGCACAAAGCTACATGTTAAAGGGCAGAGCCTGCTTCCTCCTTCATTATTTCCTGCCCAAAACTGTTCAGCCTACACTAATGGGGCTAGGGTTTGGCTCATCTCCATAGGCATTACGTGCATCCAACCTCCAAAGGGCTGGTATTATCTATGTGAAGAGATTTGGTATTTATACGAAGATATTTTACAGTAACAATTATGTTCATGTAGAAACCATTTCTACCTTTAAGAGTTCCATGAAAAATGTGTTAATTTCTCTAACAGACATAAAAGTATTCGGTTCTTATAAACAAAATCAAAGGAAGCATCTAAAAATTTACTTTAGTACAGGGAAGTTTGCAGAGAGTAGTAACAATATCACAATACATTAATGTGACTAACTGCTGAATGACATGGTTTTGATTGCTTATGACATCAGCTGTTGTAAGATCACATTTGTGAAGTCAAAGTATGCCAAATAACTTGAAAAGTTCATTTTTAAAGTGTGTTGCAACTCTATTGTGAAAATGAATACATGTGTAACTTCTTTAATGTTAACCAGCAGAATAAGGCAAATTAAGTATAATGCACACTATCAAGGCAGAGGATGCAAAACATATACATGGATTGGATAGTTTTTACCTCCAAAGTTTCAATTGTCAAGATTTTGTTCATTTAGAGAAGCAGCTTTCGTGAGATTTCTGCTGTTACTGCCTTGCTTCTGTTCAGCCATAAGGATTCTCAGTGTGATAATAAACCATCAGGGATCACTTGTTAGATGCATGTCTAACCTCAGTAGTAAAGACTGTCAAATTTACACTCTGACACTTCCACTACAAAAGCATAAAACATTTCCTACAATAGCTTCACAGGGCTATTTAAAAGCACAGGCCTGATTCAAGAACAGGTCCTATTTTTATCTTGCAGCCTGCACCCAATTCCCTTCCACAAGCATTTGAACTGAGGTCTGCAGAAGAGGTTGTAGCAGTGATTGGAGGGTCCCTCTAGGAGGGGACAAGGTGCCAGGGACCTGAAAGGGGTCAGTGGATAGCTGACCACATGCAGAAGAAGGAACTACAGGCTGGTAGCACTCTTCCGTGCTACCTGGGTACAACTCCCAAAGGACATTGTTCCCTTGGCTAGCAGCTGGATCCGAAAGTAGCACAAGCAGACTGCTCAGGACCTGCCTACAGCACCTACGTGGACATCAGGTTGTAGCAACAGCTACAAAATAAAGCTCCAGCAGAAACATCATCTGCAGGAGCAGCTGATGACAACAGTCTCCTCATCTTTGGTTTGACTGCCAGGGCACGCTTTCTCAAATCACCCAAGGCTAAATGATTGCCAATACATACGCATCAGCAAATTCTTATTAATGACTGTAGCATGCAGGGGTGTTGATTCCATGATGCCAGATGGTGCCTTGAAAATGGTGCTGACTCACAGAAGAAACAGGAATAATGAGATACTAAGCTACTAATAATTTAGCTTGACTCTAAATCCCAGAGTGCCATTGTCTTCCAGTAAATATCCCACAACAACCATCAAGTAAAGAACCAGCTAGCATATGGCGGAGCTGCAGAAAAATGCATCATGACTACTTAATGCTTTGTGCTTTTATATCAAAGGGATATTTCACGTAACAGATGCAGGGAGCAAGGAAGCAACTCTACTAGTGATGAGGTAGGAACATTCACCCTCCTTTTGGGACAGCCCACAAACACAGGCAGATACGGGCTAGGTAGCATGCGGCCTTTTGTGGTATTTTGTGGTATTTGTAGTAGATCTCTTACTCTCCGCCACAGCCACAGAGGCATCCATACAGAGGCTCAAACTGTGTTTGATTTTAGCAGCCTCTGAAAAAATCACCAGGTGCTGGTATATCCAAAACTTTAATATTTTTTTTAAGCCAGATTTCAACCCCATAGGCATTTTCACAGGCTTAATTTTAAAGTGCAGCTTGGGTTTTACCACTGTTTTGTAAAGTCTTTCACAGAACTAAACCACATTTTCCGAGACAGTTGTTTTTTGCAGTGTCCATTTCATTCAAACACACTGAAAGTTATACTCAGAAGTTTTTCATCGGATAACCTAGGTCATAACCTAATCATATTTGTACTTTGCTGGGATATCTACTTTAAATTTTAAACATTTAAATAATACATCCTGCACAAGCAGGTGCATTGTCACAGTAAGGATTTTTCCAGTCTCTACAAGTCATCTGACTGGCTACAGTGCCAACAATGATCTTGTTTTTCTAAAGTTACTGGGAACCCAGTAGCACATGCACATTCCTACAACTAGCTGTGAAATACAGTTCAGTTTCTTCAGCATGACTAGCTTTTTTCCTTCTAGCAACTTTCAAAACCCCAGGAATGACACTGTTTTCTATCTAAAATTGTGTCCAATTTAGATGAGTGATTTATTAGAATTAATGCAAATGGCTTAAAGCAGATTTAAAATACTATTAAGTGTCTATGCTAAGTCAAATGTGCTAATTATTTGAAGACAATCTAATTATTTTGACATGCAAATGAAAGTTTGTGAAAATATAGACTCAGAAAATTTAAAATCATCTTCCAGATACAACCAAGTACTTAATGATATTCCAGAACAGCCTTTTCAGTTTGAGAAAAATTAAACTATTTAAAACTAAATAGATTTCTATTTAAATCTCAATTTCACTTTCTGATGGACTATATTATCAAAGAAATTGCTCACATTAACCATAAAGGAAGCATTTAGAGCAGAGAAGTACTCATAAGACAATTAG
Source organism: Falco biarmicus (assembly GCF_023638135.1). Lineage (NCBI taxonomy): Eukaryota > Metazoa > Chordata > Aves > Falconiformes > Falconidae > Falco > Falco biarmicus. Next base: position 35,858,287 of record NC_079296.1, read on the forward strand.
TAAATGTAATGATAGACTCAGTCTTGTAGAAAGCAGAGGGAATTTTGCCTAAGGATGCCTGTGTTAGACATGAGATATTTGATACAGCTGCCTCCTCTGCTGGTGTAAATCCAGAGAAGCCCCAAAGTCAGTTCATTGTCTACTTCTGCATTACAATTGTTCAAATGGAAAACAGGGCAGTAAGAGGAGTGAAATTTGGCATAAGTGGGGTTTTCTGACACCACCACCACAATCTGATGCAGCGAAAGAACTGGGAGAAGAGGCCTTAAAAATCGGGCTACTGCAAGAATAACGTTCCACGAGGAGGCAGTTTTCTCAACACAGAGAGAGTATCAAAGAAATCATGCATGGCTGAGCTCAGTCCAGACCTCTGTGCAAGGACTCATTTCAATTAGTCACATTCAGAATGAATGCAGTTAAGTGCCTTGAAAAGTAATGAGCTCCCATCTGTAAAGTCCTCCAAAAATGCCCTGTCTACAACACCATTACTCTGTTATGCAAGAGCAGCAGCTTCCGCAAGGGAAAGCATGCACCAATAGCAAGGAAGTTTGAGAATTTTCCTCACCAATGTTGTCCCACTTCTTCAGTGAATTGGCACTATCAATAAAATCTCGATGGCAAGGAACACTCAGGAAGGAGAGCAAATTGCCTTTACCCAGAAGTCTCCCTAGCAAGGAAAAAAAAAATCTATCTAGTTTTACGAGTGAGCATATACTGACATAAAGTCGTGGAAGATCTCCCTTCCCTACTTCTGTAGGGTTCACATCAGTTTGAAAATAGGGGTTTGCAATTTGTGCCATCTCTCTGAAGGTAATGGCCATTTACCAAGTACTTTACCCAGCATTCCTCTGCTGAAGGCTTCACAGTTTGCTCTGATCAGGGGAAAAATGAAAATTAAAGGGTGTATTTGCGTATTTGTCAGGAGAAATGTGCTCATTTGCATGACAGCTGTCTGTCATAACCACAACTGTAATATATATTTTGCTCACTTAGATAACAATGATCAGCTCTGATCATTAACAACAGGATGCATTAGTTAGACATGACAGTCATTAATCTGAGTCAGACTAGGGATATCAGAGCTTTAGGAGCAGATCAAAGTGGAAGCTTCCAGAAAATAAAAGCTTTTTCCAACATATTTCAATTTACACCATGGGTCCTGAATAGGGGCCATTTGTGAGGTTCTTAATTACTTGACAAACCTGTAAAACACATCTCCAAAGCAACTGCTAAATACGCAGAGGAAGAGTGCCCTTTAATAAGTAAACCGGAGCCAACAGTCAAGACTAAAACACTCTTTATTTGTGAAAGGAATTCCAAAGAAGAATTTGTATTCCAAAACGCAAACTGTGCACCTCTTTTGCATGCACCTTCTTCCAGCATGTACATATCAATGCATACAAATAGACAGTTCTTTGTATAAAGATGCACAGTATTTTGGCTACAAGTCAGGATAGAAATTTCTGGGAAAACAGCCTTGAATCCCAACATTATTAACACCTCGGACATTCATTATCAAGATCTGCATTTTGTAACAGAAAGGGATTGCTCCCCTCTATTTTTCACTAGTGAGGACAAATCTGGATGACTATATCCAGATCTGGGCTCCCAAGCATGAGAAAGCCATTGATTCACTAGAGTAAGTCCAGTGGAGGGGTACCAAGATGGTCAAGGGCTGCCATGGCACATATGAAGAGGGGCTGAGAGCTGGGTTTGTTTAACCATCCACTCTTAAGCCACCAGACAGTCATTTAGGGATGAAACTCCCAGGCAGACCATGAGCTAACTTCATATATCTCTGCACAAACATACAAAGAGAAAAACTTCTTAAGTCTGCTAGAGGAATCCTGATTTACTTAGCTGAAAAATGTAGCTTGGACTGGAGGTAAAGTGTGTGAGGAATGGCTATATATTTTTTTAAAGAAGATATTCTGAAAACTGCCTTTAAGATTCATTAGCTCTTCCTATGTACAGCAGAAAATTGCTGGAAGGAGCTGGAGTAATTATGAAGATGAACAAATTAGACTTGATAAAAGGTTTTCACAGCACAGCATCAAAATTTTGAAGGCGGTCATTATCAGACTCTTCTCCTTGGAACTCTTTAAAAACACAAGCTTGGGAATCTTCAAATAGTTGAGAACAAACTGCTATTTGAGAAACTACTTACAGCAGTGAAGATGTTAACAGTACTCAGTGCCTGAATACAAGAACCTGGTTACTACCCTTCTTTCAGAGCTTGTCAGCCACCCCTTTGTGGTTTTAATTTTTTTTAAAAAAAAAAAAAAAAAGGTCTTCATGGACTTACAACATTCCCAAGCAAAAGTTTTTAGCTTAGCTTGAGATGGGGGTGGAGGGAAGGAAAAAAACTGATTTTTGTTTTGTGTGTGAGGTTGGCCCTGCCTTTGTGAAAATCTCCAAAAGGTGGAGAGCCCACTGCTTCTCTGGGTGACCTGTCCCAGGGCTGCCTGGTGAAAAATATTTTCTTATGTCCAACCCAACCCTTTCAAGGCAGTTTTTGGCCTTTGTTCCTTGCTGTGTCTTCTAGCACCACTGAAGAGAGTCTGGCTCCATTATGTTTGAACTTACTCCTAAAATACCTAGTCATAGGCTGCTATCACATCACCCCCTGGGCACCTCAGAGGGACCTCAGCTGTGTTCCTTAAAGACAGACATAAACATAAAATCAACATTTTTCCAGTCATCAGCAATCACCCTAATCACCTCAGTTTACAGTTGCCAGCAACCCTGCAATCACATCAACCTGCTCTTCTGGCTGCCTTAGCAATATGCCATACTCCCCCAGATTTTAAGACATTCTGTTTCTTTATATAGTCCCTAACGTGCTGCTCCCCCACTGCTGGCAGCTTCAGTCCTTCCCAAAGCTTACTGATGGACACAGCAGTCTGGGAATAGGCTTTCCCTGCAGAAGCTGAGGGCTTGGACTACCACAGCTCTTTCCACATCATCTACAATTAGCTCATCTCTCTTCTTCATGTACAAATAGCTTCCTTTAACTTCCTCTCCCTATTAGTGTACTTGTAACATCCCTTCTTGCTGATTTTTTTTGGACTTAAGCTCTAGAGCTCCAGCTGGCCTCTGGCCTTTCTGATATTCTCTCTTAGTGCCTGAGCAATGCTTTCCAACTCCTCTATTGCCCATTATTGTTTCCACTTCTTGTATGTTCTCTTTTTGCGTTTTAGTTCATAGCGAAGCTCCTTGCTTAGCCAAACCTGCTAGAATTCTCAGTTTTCCCGCAAAACACCAGCTCTCGATCAGTTTTCTTTCAAATTCAGCCATTTCTCTTGGACACCATTCCCCTTCATTTTGCCGAGCAATTTCCTAGAAAGGCTCAAGCCTGCTTTCTTGAAAGCCAGGATACTACCTCCACTGCTCACCTTCCCACCTGTCCTCCAAATCCTCAATCCAGTCATCACCTTATGGTCACTGCAGCTCACGCTACTGTCTAGAGCTGTACTCTTCCGCTAGGTACTGTCTTCTGCTTGTGACCAGCAGGACAAACAGAGCATTACCACTGTTTGCCTCTTTTACATTTGCATTAGAAAATTCTCACAGACACTTGTGAAGACAACTCTACAGGCACTACAAGGAAACTTCACGCCCTGCCCTGCAAGCAGGAATATGCAGCTTTTGCCCTCACTTCCTCCATCTGCAGTTCTCTGAGGGAACCTGGATCCAAGAAACCCTGTTTTACAAGTAAAAGCTATTTTGGCATGTAACAAGTCCAAAAGGCTACAGTTTCCCTTATTTTTGAAGCGCCAGGTTGGGCCTTTGAACTGGAACCTTAAAGCCTTTCCCATGTACGACTGTCGGTGTGTGAAGTGGAAACAGATCATCGCTAAATTAAGCGACAGATTTCCTTTGCTCCAGGAGGGTTGCAGCCTGGCCCAGTAGCTCGCACTACATTTATAAATTCTCCCTATTTCAGAAATTTCAGTTCCCTTTACTTAGGCACAACAACAGTCCTGTATGTTCTGTATTAAACACAAAAAAAGTAGAATTCAAACAGTAGCCAGACTCTGATTGAGGAAGACTTAAAAGTTGAGGGTTTGTTCCACTTTTTCCCTACTCCAAATCCAAATAGACTCCTTTAGAGAAGTAACTATATCTAAATGTATCGGGAACCAAGGGCACTTGAGCTGCTGAATCATGTTTCTGATGCTATTACACATTCAAAAGCAGTAAATAATTGCATACCAAAAACCAGATTGTTTTCTTATTATATAAGGAAAAATACTGGAAATCTAGCATACCAAATTTCTTTTCTATATCAGAATAGTCTCCAAAATTGGTAAAAAAAAAATAATTCTGTAGCTCATCCACAAGGTTATTTGCATGCTACATGGCAATGTGAACAGGTTTTTCAATACTGTTCATCCTTCAGAAAGGTTGGTTTAAACAGAAACTGTGACAATATTTTTAACTGCAGCAGAGGTTTAATTATGAAGGATTTAAAGTATCATTGGAATAGGAGTTGATAAAGAAAAAACATATTTAAAATGTTAGTGGAAAAACTTTACTGGTCTTTACTATAACCAAAAACAATGTTAGAGATCATGAAGTACCAGAGACCTTTTTTTAATTGGCAGTGATCTTGTATAAAGTCTTCATCCTGGTCTACAATAATTGGACCTGAAATCCCTTTGAGCTAATACTAGAAATGGTGGGTTTATGGTTTCTTACAAAATATGACGCTTTTTTTTTTTTTTTCTTACCTGAAGCTTCAACAGTACTCAGCAGGGGAATGAACTAGAGAAGATTCTAATTTAAAACCAATTAAAGATCAGTCACTCCATGCAATCAGTAATTGTACTGTATTGAGGTAGCATTTGTTTTCCAACCTCATATGGTATCATGAATATGGAAAAGCTCCAAATTATACTTTGGTGTAATGATAGGTTTTCTACTATTGGTACACAAATGAAGTGACATGACATACAAATCATGACTGTCAAATAGCATTTTAATGCTTCTGAGCAGCCTCAAGTTAAGTAGGGTTCCAAAAGCTAGAGGACCTTGACAATCAGCAAAAGGATCACAAGTTGCTTTGCCTTCTCCCCCTACGTTAAAAGATGTCAAGCCCAGATCAGCTGGAAAAAAAAGAGAACTACCTTCCCCCACCCAAAATAATAGGATTTTCAAAGGAAATTAAAAATAAAAAGTAATTTTAAAAAATCACTGCTGGTTCCAAGATAATTAAACATTTTAAACTGCTTTGCTTGGCCTCAATGTTGTAGGAAAAGCCCTTAACTGACAGGCTAATTATATTCCTCATCACTGACACCACCTTCTCTTTCCTCCCTCCCAACACGCTCCAGAACACCACAGGTCTCATGAAGCCTATGGGACCCAGCTGAAAGGTGGCCAATCAATCAGCTACATGAGGCTGCGTGCCACCTTGGGCAGTCACACTCCAAGATGACAAGGACTCAGAGAGGGCCAATGGTCAAGTGCAAAGCCCTGGTGTGGAATTTGTCTCCGGTCTTCAGCAGATTCCTTGTTCTACCCTGGAAATGGTGTCCCATACCTCTGTATCTCAAGGTTTGCCATCAGACAGATGGGTACAACACAACTTATCTTCTTGGTAGACCTTAGAAGGATAAATACATTCCTAACCTTGATACATACTGATGTTTGGCACTCGGCTATGAATGTGAAGCCTGGCCTAAGATGCTGGATACAACTTCAAAAATAAGAGACGTTGGCAGAATTAGTGTATTTAAAGAAATAAGTATTTAGTTCATACATTAATAAATCAAAATAGAAGTAAAACAAGGTTTCTCATACTAAAAGCCCATGTATCAGTTGCCTCTGGGAATACAAGAATCAATCCATCGAAAATATTATTCCAGCTAAAGCTGACTACAAAACAGAACTTAGATGCATACTGGAAAAAAATATAGGGGTAACAAGCACCACAGAAATCCCAACTGTTTGAAATACTAAATATACTCTTCCTGCAAAATCAGATGAAGACAAAGCCTCAATTTTTGAAGGTGCAGATAACAAGATAATCTGTATTACTACATTTAAACCTTTGAAACAAGAGTCTGAATCACTGCAAAAGTAGCAAAAGCTAAACAAGTTTCAGCTGAAGAAGAAATGATTTATGACACTGAGGCAGCTCTGTTATCAGTTGCATTCCAATCTAAAATAAAGTGAAGTGGATTTGAAACTCATTTCTATTTAATCCAGTGTGTATTTTAGTTAACAGAATTTTTTTTAAAAAGTGTAGGGACATTATTACTGTGATTGTTCCTATGTGTATGAGGTGCTACATCTACACATGACTAACAAGGCTCATAAGTGCAATAACCATTGCTATCATGCATCGCTAATTTCCAAGACACTGCAGAAATTATATTAGAGTAGACGATCAACAGAGGTCCCTTTGGCCTTAAAATCAAACAGTGCTTGTGGGCAATTATTTTTTTTTCCTCCACAAGTCTTTTGCCATGTGCACAAAACATTACAGGTAGATTGCAAGCAAGTAAAGAAACAGAGAACTTAAAAAAAGCAGGGTTAATTTCTGTAGCTTGAATGATAATTTCTACATTAACACACTTCCTCCAACATACTCAGCCCAGAACCCATATAAAAAACAAACAAACCCCAACCAACAAAAACAAATAAACAAAAACCCACAAAAAAAACCCCACACATGGAAGACGTGCATTAAATCAGGAAACGATGGTGCAAAATAAAACAGAGAAGCAGAATACCTCTTCACACCTCTCTTGTACCCTGACCTCCTCAGAAAGCCACGGGGATATCCTCCACTTCCTGCCTGAACTGTGCAAGAGAGATCTCGGTTTCTCTGGATAGGAAATTTCACACCTATTTTGATATAAGAACTCCTGTGGGAGTAGGTTAAGGATAAGTCAAATAGGGATAGATTTGCAGAGATATCCAGAGTGAGATGCCACCACCTGGGTTTTGCTTATCACCAAGCAGTAAAAATCTTGCTTCCTGCAGCCTGAAATGCGGCTCAGACTTCCCATTTGAAATTTACAGACCAAACTCTCAGACAGCTTTGTGCTTGGTAATGTATTTTTTAGGACGTCTGGAAAAAAAAATACTACTTTCCTTTTATTACTTTCTTCAGTAGTTCATTTCCCCTCCTGCAAATGCTTTTACTTTTTATTCTCGTTATACTCTAACACATTGCTGATTTTCTTCCCCCCTTTTTTTTCTTCTTTTGGGTCAAAGCAATTAATAATAAAAGTAACATGAAAGGCAGAACTACAGACGAAAACCACACAGCCTAAAGATTGTGCTTGGAAAACATGTTCTTGAACTGGACAGTGTCTGGTGGCCTGGGGAGAGAGACGGGAGCTGAAAATAAGCAAATCTCTCAGTATCCGCAAAGACAAAGGAGTCCTGCTGTTTTCCAGGCACTGGGAATCAGCGGGGCTATCCCCACAGGAGCCACCCACCACAGTGATATGCCTCTGAGCCTTTCATGGTCTTTTGAAGACATGTTTTCACAGAATTTCCTAAGGTCATACTTTCACAGGTCTGCCTTAAAATACAAAACCTGCAAAAGTCAAAACTCACTGTGCGCAGCACTGCTGCAGCTCTCTGCAGTCATTAGTTACCTGCTACCTACAGCAGCTTTCACTGATGGGGTCCAGCTGAGAACAGCTCATTTGAGCATCCCCCAGAGGGATGAGCAGCTCCAAAGATCCTTCACAAACCCAAGATAGATACTTTGTACCCACGCCATGCACCCCCAGCTGCACCCCTTGATCACCAGGATCCAGGGCACACAACGTACGTACCCACTTCAAACACTGAACTGGTTCTTTGGATTATTTTCCTCCTGGTTATTCATAATTTAGGAGCAGCTACTCACTGCTCTCTGTACAAGTCTGAGACTGCTTCCGGCTTTGCATTACTACCAACGGCACGGGTAGTAATTAAGCAACTTTGCGTGTCACAAATATTAAATAACTAATTAGCAGTATTAATAAAATGGACCTTCTGATTTCCGTGAATGAATAGGTACATAAGTTTTGCATTAGGTAAGAAGTTATGCATAAAGCACACCTCTTGCCGTATGCCCTGGTTTAAATTATAGCTGTAGGGTTAATTGAATACCGCAGTCTAATCTCCTTGCATAGGTGTTGCATCAGGCTACACGCAGTACTGCATCAGCATTTTGACTTGAGTTTATTTTTTTTAAATAACTGCTATAAAACACTGACTGCAAAGAGAAAAACAGCTTTAAGGGAAAATATTTTTTAAAAATGGTCCTGTTGAGATCACCAGAAAAGGTTCTTTTTTAACAGGCTCAAGAAGAGTGTTTTTCATATTTCAGCACATTTTTACCAAGCTTCCCCTTTATATTTCCTGAATATATAGGCTATCCTTGTCAAGAACAGAACAAGAAAATCACTAAGACCATGATGATATGGAAAAGTTATCTGAATTAGATAAACAGTTCAGCCCATTTGATGATTTGGTTTTAGAAGACATGCATTCTACCACATATCACATGAACATAGAAATACCTGCTCCTACTTCCTACTCATTCCTAAAATCGTACTGGTTTGCAGAGTTACTTAATACATAAACTTCTATCATATTACCAGTATTCTCACAAACCTTTCCGTATTACCAGTTTTATATTTTTATATATATATATATATATATTTCCACTGATACCTGATTGCTTGACTACGTAGTCATTAGCAGGACTGGGCCCAGAAAAAGTAATCTAATTTTACAAGTGACATAATTTTAGTTAAAGGGGCCTTGACTGAAATTCAGCCAAGCCCAATCCAAAGCAGCTAAGTCAACCTTTAAGGCTTGTCCATGTTGACATGTAAACAAGGTACATGTCACACCTTTAATGCATATGATGTTCTCTCTGCAGCTATTTGTGCATGTACTGTAACTGCTAGAAATAGCCAAAGACCTCCCTCATGCACATAGCAGAACAGCTACATATCACCCTTAAAACCTGAAAAGACAACAATGGACCTATCAGCTATATCAGGGTTACAGGTCTTACTCACCAAGGTTCAAAACCAGAGCAATCCTTTCACATTATAATGCTGAAAGGATTACTGACAAATAGTGCAAACAACCAGGACCACACATAAGAGTATGACTAGCTTTGGAGAATTACACAATTTCAGGGAGTCTCCAAGCAAGCATATTCTCATTTATTGAGCTTTTTTTGTTGTTTCAAAACCAGCTAGATCTTTAGCAAACTACTGAATTCTTTTCAGTGCAAACTGAAGTGTCTGAATTGTAAGCCAGAGGTGGAGAGGAACTCATTCACGGGGAGTGGTTTGAGAAATTCTAGTGTTAGACAACAAAGATGATATTTCAAAGTAGGAGAGCAATGAGGATAAAAACCACTCAACCCCTTCTCAGTCCACTTACCAGAAAAGCCATGACAGTGACAACATCGGACTCACTCTCCAATGTCTCAGGAACAAAAATCGTTTCATACAGCCAGTCAAAAAACTTCTTCAGACAGTGTCACCCAGTGGGATACCAATGGGAGCGTGATGGTGCTTAAGGAAAGCAGAGAAACCTGAAAGCAGGAGACTGTGCAGTTTGCCTTAGAGGTACAGCAATGGTTTCTGCTCTGCTGAGTAGTGGTAACACACCACCTGGCACTGTTAGAAGGTGGGACTGGAATAGTAAAATTTACCAACCTTCTTTCCTAACGTCTCAGACAATAGTCAGGGGCAATATTAAAGACTCACTGATCATCGCTCATTTTTAATTCACTCTGTGCTCCTGATACATTCCCTTTAGTGAGCAGAACCACATGCCCAGATGACTCACCCAACAAATACTGCAACTAAGCATAAGCTGTAGCAGCCACCTGGCCCTAAAAGTGTAATGAGAAGTTGAGATTTTCTAAGTATTCACTGATACAATTAATGCACTGGATAGGCTGTTCCTGACTCAAGGGTGTCGAGTCCAATATGGATTAGACAAGTGGAAATAGCTTCTCACACCAAGAAGGTATTCTGCATGCTACCTCGTAATTAATCTATTTAAAATACAACAGGAGAATAATTAAAAACGTCCTCTTAAAATTCAACAAGATGAAGACAACAGCAAAGTCAAATTTAGAAAGGAGAAATAAAAAGGAACAGAAAATCAGCCAACATTGCTGCAGAATAATTTTGGAAACATCCTTTATTGATTGAGATCTTATAAAAAAAAAAGAGCAGGATCTCTGACAGAGCCATTACTGTCCCCTGGGTGCTCAAATGGGATCTCAGATTAGCAGGTAGGTTGCAAACACAAGTTGACAGAAAGTGGCTGAAGAGTGGCTTGTATGTATTAAGTACATTAATTTTTTAATATTGGAATTTCAAAGTTCTTTATATGATAAAACTTACAAAAAGAAAAAATGAAATATTAGAGTAATAAATTCACAGTAATTGTCTCACATCAGATAGTTAGGTCACAAGTGCCCCAAGAAACACAAGCAAGCAGCAAGAAGAATAACGGTAGGTTCAGAAAATTTCCTAATGCACTTTTTTAAAGCCCCCTGCCTTTGTTTTAATCTTATCATCCCACACTTAAAGTAGCACCGTACCTTCCCTCCCCAAGCAAAGAGCTGTTTAAAGAAAAAAATCCCCACCATCAGCAAGACCATTTCTTTAACATCACATTAACATGTACATTAACATATACGTATGGAAGAGAGCACTATGCTGAGCTTACAGATTCGTTTAATGCCCAGCAACCTTCAGCTGCAGTTCATGAGTTACATAACTTTAAATACAAGCATTGATTTCAAGACAAAATACAAGAACTACAAATTGAATTACAGCTGTAGGACAACCACCAGTAGACGACATTGCAGAAATCTGTATAATGTCAATTTCTATTATGTCACTCAGACATTTAGCATTTAAATTTGCATGCTTATACTGCAGTAAGAACTGGGCAGATGTTGTTTCTAAGCCCCTTAAAAAATGCCAGCAAACAGTACAAGAATATAAACAGAAACATCAGTTTGCAGCATGTTTTTCATTGTTGTTTTGAGGAGATGCTGACAACCCAAGTTTTCAAATGGGATGGTTTTTTGGTACAGTTGAAGACTGATAAAGAATCCCAGTCCTGCATCTGACACAGTCTTTTTGGCTATAATGAATTTTGAAGCTCTCCAAGAGTTGAAAATTTACTATAACCTGCCAAATAAATGCATGTTATATTTATCAGCTGTGTGTCTTCAGGAAAATGAACTTGCTATTCTGTCAGAAATTGTCTGTTTTGGGAGGTGTGATTAGACTTTAACCATTGATGTAGAAATGCCATTCCTTCTTCCAGTTCATTGCTTTCCAGCCAAAGGTTTAGTCGTGGACTATAGATTATATAATACCTTACAAGGAATTGTGGGGGCAGCAATGGCTTATAAAAAAAAAAATCAAATTTGATTGCACATTTTGAATAAAAATTCACTTTTGCATGAAAGTCTGCTATAATGAATCTTTATCTCACTCAATTAAAGGAGTACATGGCTAGTGAACAGCAAATCAATTGATCCTCTTTGTTTGCATTTTTATGAGGTATAAGAAGTTTGCAACAAACAGGGAAGACCACAGAGATGCCAGAGCAGCAGAAACAACACAAACATTGGCAAGAGACACCCAGTGGAGAAACCTGGGTATAAGTAGGTCTCAGCCTAAGAGAGAAAGGTGGGCTTCAAAGTTAAACAATCTCTATTTATACCTACTCGCTCTGCATAAAAGCTAAGAGGCTTGGGACAACTTAAAGGTCAAGGTGACCCTTTCCTCAAGAACAGCCAAAGGCAGCAAATAAAAGTACGTTTGAAACCACTTAACATTTAAGATTGACCAATAATGACTGTTGTTGATTGTATCTGGCAAAGGGAGCTCCCCATCCCTCCTAGGTATTATATGAATTGGAGGAGTCATCTGAGAAGACTCAGTATTTCTCTGCTCTGCAGAAAACTGTTAGAGGTCAACCCTGGGAAGAGCAATACAGGCCATGAAAGACTGAACACCTATACCAGTACCTGGGGATCTCCTTTGGTACCACCTCTAGCAGTGTTCCATGCTTCGGTCAGCCCGTGCCCACCTGCAGGCCTTTAAAAAGCTGACACAGGATATAGAAGGAACCCTCCCTATCAGCAAGCTATATCAAAAGAGGTTAGTGCTGTCCCCTATATGTATGGAAAGATCCATATTTCCCTTGTTGGATGGTGTTAAATGATATGCTTAATTTAATTGAAATAGGTGCCATGAATAAAAGCTAGAATAGGCCATTTTAAGAGATGCACCAGAAATACTGCAGAAGCAGAGGAGAGGTCAGGCAGGAGGCAGCAAAGTGCAGGTGGCATCCGTGTGTCCTACCCTTACCTGGTGCAGAATTTATGCTGGTACAAGCTGGACAGGTCACTTCCTACTTTACCGGAGATGCGTAACCACAGTGAGGAAACAGCTGCCAGCTTATGATGGCCGTTACTCTTGAGTACAGCTCAGTTCTGGGGCTATAGATTAAGGGTATGCTTACGCACCAACTTTTTAGAAGTAGTCTTTGCCGTCATACAGCATAGGAGAAGGAGCAAACAGCGGACACCAGAGGCAAGGAAGCTGGGACATAGAAAGGACACTGGGGTAAACTTTGCCTTGCAGACACTGCAAGCAGCACTACCAAACAACTTTTTTGACAAGCAACCCCAATTTTATGTGTGAAGTTAAGTCCTGTACCAACACAGGAGGGATGAACTCACCAAGAGTGACCAGGGTGCCCTGAGATGCAGCTGTGCAGGGTTGGCCCTATTAAAGTACCTTAATTCATTTACTGCACAAAAAGCCCAGGTCCTAAAGCACTGAAAACTACAAAAAAGGTAAAACTGGCTGGAAGAGCACATTTCTTCAGGAAATGCACCCTCTGGACAACAGTGCTATGCCTCAGTGGTGTAATAGGCCAAGCTGCAGATGCCCTGCAAGGGCTCAGGGAGGAGAAAGGGTCCAACAGGCCACCCCAGTCCCTCTTGGATGTCTGTTTAGGAGACCACCATGAAGAGCTTGTGGTCCCATGGTCACACACACCTCACTGGAACATGTCCTTGCAGTTTCACACATTTTTGCTGACATCCAAGCAGGGACTAGCAGTTTTCCCTTATTTAGTATGTCATAAGCTCAGACAAGCTCTGGGAGGAGTTGTCACCCTGTTCTTGTTTCCAGGGGTAGAGTTTTGCTTTTGAACTCACATCTTCAAGGACTCCTAGAGACATCATGTCACTCTGCAGTACTGCAGAGACTCTACCAGTGATCAAACACACTGCACTCCATGGCCTCCTGTGCAAAAACAACAGTGTACCTTCCTTACTCTATGGCAAGTCACAAGAAATAAAACATTCCCTGCAGATCTGGGGAGTACAGATTCCAGTTATGATGGTACCCATCTCAAATAACCAAGGAGTAAACTATAAAAAGGCTGGAGTTATTAATCTGTCATACACTGTATGACAGCTCTTGAAGATATTGTAGCATAACTCATTTCCCATCACAACAGCTAATCTTTCATAAGGCTAATAACTAAACACTAATGTTTTTGTTAGGTGAAAAAAAAAAAAAACCAAAAACCCAAGCCCTGTATGTATTACATAATATCTACCTTGGGATGAAAGCAATGCGATTGTTTTCATTAACCTTTCATTCTTATAAAAGGGCAAAAATCAATAACAAATTTATTCAGGCAAGTGAAAGGCAATTTCAAGCAATTTCACAAGGGATTTCTTTTTCATCGCTTTTTTCCCTCCCACAAATTCTAATAAAAAACAATATGATCTGTCCAAATGCAAGACAAATACAAAAAGCAAGATACTGTCAGCTCCTCAAAAACACAGAATGAAACTGCCTTCTTACAGCTGGATAATTGTCTTACTAAAAATGCTACTTTCTTTTGAATCCTAAGCAAGTCTGCAGAGCAACGCCTTATTGACAGCCTGTGAAACACTTCGTTGCACAGTACTGAGATACTCTCTTTTAAATAAAGCGCCTACAATATATATTTTTTCCTATGACAAATCGAGCAGTTTCTTTTTGGTGCACTTTGTCCTTTCATACTATGAACAGATGTTTAAATTACATGGATTTTCATGCACTTTCTAACTTTGTTATTCCTGTCATATATTCCACTGCATTTTGCCTTTTAAAGAGTTGGCTTTGAATTCACAGTCTGAAACATCTGACAAAAGCAATGATAAAAAACACAAAGTAATTCGTCGGCAGCTCTATTTTCCACAGAGGACAAAAAAATGCTGAAAAGGAATAATACATTATTAATAACTTTAATTTAATCTATGACTTCATCTCTTTCCATAAGTCCTCCACATATCCTTTCAGTGTTTTCTGTCACAGTGCCATGAGAGGCAGAGCAGGGGGCAGCCGCAGCCTGGTGCATCGGGCCCCACTGATTCCTTCACAGCCCACAACGTTCCCAACATGGTGTTTTTTTGTGTTATACTAGCCTTTAAAAATATCTTAAGAGGTATAATTATAAATTGTTTCTACAAGCACCCTTATTCTATAGGTACATCTTTACTATATACTATACCTGTTCATTTTCATTTTCTTCTGGGGAACCTTGTGAATTATTTGCACTATTCAAAGAAAGATCTAGGATATTACATCAAGTTTAGTGGAATTTGAATGCCAAACTAAGACCCATCAGCACAGGTATTTAAGATGAGATCAGCTCCTTCTGGTGCTGCTTATCCTTACCCAGTTACTTTAGAAGGAAACATTGTCCCACTTCCAGCGGCTGAAGTTAGGGGTGCTGATAAAACCCTGTCCTGTCCTCTGAACACTACCATCAAAAACTTCTTTACTTTGAGGGTGACACTGGAACAGGCTGCCCAGAGAGACTGGGAGTCTCCTCCAGAGATGTTCAAAACCCACCTGGACACGATCCTGTGCAACCTGCTATAAGTGAAGCTGCTTTAGCAGGGGGTCGGACTAGATGATCTCCAGAGGCGCCTTCCAACCCTGACCATTCTGTCATTCTGTAACCCCCATGGCAGTCACATCGCACAGGGACATGCAACTCCTCTTCCACTTCTCTGTGATGGCCACAAAATAGCTTGAAAAATTTGCCCAGTGGCTTTGCTTTGAGGATGACTGAAAGATCCAGTTTGTTAATTCTTCCTTCATGCTTTCCACGGGGAATAGAGTGGAGCTTGTGATGTTGGGAAATGGATGGAAAAGCAAGTGAAAAACTGCAGCATTGTGTTGAAGCCCAAAATCAGCAATGCATTTGGGTACATGATTCAGTAAGGCTATGCCAAATGTCTGCCCCAGGAAGGAATCGGGGGCACTCACCCTCCCATCCTGTACTTGGACGTGTTTGACACCAACAACTGCTATCCAAGATTGTCCCAAAAAAGACAGCTCTGAGCTTCAGCAGACTTGTACTGCCTGGGAACAGCTGCAGTCCGGAAGATGGCCAGAAGTGTTCAGCAGAAGCGTTCAGCAGAAGCTGAGCCAACATCAAAACCACTAATTTGTTCAGCCCTCATTTCTGCTCCCAGATTTGTCACTTACATATCAGATAGCAATTTTTGAACGCAACATTGCCAAAGCATCAGAAATATACCTTTCACCAATCTTTTGAGACTAGTTAGAACTGTCCGCTTTGAGCTTGTTTTCAGACTAGAAGGACAGAAAACTGATGTTTAAGCCGGCATCACACAAACATAGGACTGGAAAGGATCACAGATGATCACTAAGTCTGCCATGACCCCCTAGCAATGCAGGATCAATAGTGTTTGTTGTCCATGAAAGATGTTCATCTAATTTATCCAAAGAACTCCACAGAGTGACAAAATGCTACGGTTTTCCATGTCAGTCTATTTTACCGCCTAATTTCCCAAAAAGCCAAAAAAAATTGTGCAAGTACCTTGCCAGAACTTCCCTCCCTGCAGTTTTAAGTATGCACCCTTCGGAGAGCACATTGATCCTGAATTAGGAGAGCACACTGATATTTATTACATTTAAAAACTATTCAGTAGTGTCCCTAGCCCAAACAGGTGTCTTCTCCCTCATCGGTCACAGTACACCCCAAACTGTATGCACAGATCAACTACTTACTTTCTCACTAGCGGAAGTTTTTGTTCATCTGATGCAAGGAGAACTTTAAAATCTGCTTGGAAATGCCACAGCTTTCAGGGTGGTAATGCTCTTCCTGGCCTGACATTAATCAAACTCTGAAGTCTATCTGGGTACCCCTGCAGATTCCTGCTTATTAATCCTAGAATTCTGTCATAATAGTTACCAAAAAAAAGCCAAAAAATCATCTCCCCTGGTACATTAAGTCTTATTGGTTTAGTTCTTAGCCGTTCCCCAGCAAGCCAAAAATGCCAACAAACTCCAGCCATGTCAACATCAGCTGAGCACAGCTCCTTTCTGGTCTTATGTCCTACTGCATTAACCAAATCCTTATACTTCCACATATCCTCCAGCTGGCTCAGTTATGCATTAAGGTGGCTGGCTTCTATTCTGCTTCATGGTATGTTGAATACATTACAGAAATTAGATCTGAGGCCCTCCAGATACTGCTATGGCTAATTTCAGATTATCTGAGCTTTTCAAAAGCTCATTTCTCACATGCAAAACTTCCCAGTGAATAGTATTGAAGTTGCTTCTGTTCCCACCATTTGAGTCTCAGAGCTTCACAGACTAGCCTAAAGATACAAGAAATACTCCAGTGACTCAATGTCCCATTGCTCAGGGCAGCTGAAGCGCAAGGGAGAGTGTAAGAGGCAGATCACCCATAACATGCTTTTTCCAGGCAAACTCCCAGCATTTCCGAGAACCTAACTTACAATTCACTGACACAAAGGGCAATGTTTAAAACTGTAATTTGCAACAAAGTTTTACAAAACTTTTTGTTTAGACTAAACATGATGTGTTTATATTCTTTTCAATACAAAGCAGGACATGAGGACAAGCTGATTTATGGCCCTCTTGTTGCACCTAGACTATAAAGTTTACTTTGCTTGCACTGTAGTCAGTTGAAGATTTTAGTGGGGTCTTGTTTAAATAAAGAGAGCAATTAAATCATTTCATGAACAGCACATAAGCTGGGCTTCTTTCCTTATGGCAAAGTGAGTAATAGCTGGCATCCAGAATCATTCAGTTATTCCTCCTCCTGCAGTTATTACTCCAATTAGTTTTCTTTTTTTCATTCACCATCTTGGGGAGAAACTAAACTCTTTAAACATCCCCCATACCATGTCCAGAAGCAAAGGTAGTTAAACACTGGCATTCCCTCAGAGGCAGATACAAAAGAAGGGAAAAGAGAACACGGGACTATATAAACCTCCTCTAACTCCATGTCTGCCTCTGTTCCTGAGCCAGGAATAAATTGAACCACCGCAGGTTATCTAGCTGTATGGAAGACCTCCAGATGCTCCCTCTTGCCATGCTTAGTCCAATTTTGGTCCTAACAGAACTCTCCAGTACCTACAAGAAGGAGGTGGGTGAGCGCAGGAGCAATGCTCAGCTACAGCACAGCCCTTCCTACAAAGGAGTTCACTTTCACCAACAGATTTTCACTTACAGACCTATGGAGAAATTGAACTCCTTTCTGATCAGTAAGTCTATACATAATGGTCCAGAGTACATGGATTATAAACACTTGCCCTTAGCAATTCACAATAAAACCTTTGAATAACATACAGTAGTCAGGCACATCAATTACGGTTAAGAGCTGTATTTTAGCCACAGGACTGCCTTTGGAGCTAATGGAGGTAGTAAGTAGCTCTTCAGGGAGATCAAGGCTATGTTTTTGGCTTACAGGTACTCCCAGAAGAAAGGTCAACTAACATCAGAGAAGCACATTTCACTAAATAGACAGAGAAAACAAAGACTGAACACTCTCCAAACTCCCCTGCATCAAATTGCCATCAACTAGAGTCCCAGGGTGTAAGCAGAAAGATTGCTAGTCACTGTCAGATGCTCTTGAACATCTTGGCTTTCTTACCCAATCGAGGAATTCAAGGCTTTCGGTGGTAGGGGAGAGCTTCCTAAGATGGTAATGCATTTAAGGCACTACTGTAATTCAGTACTATTGGCACTGTGATCTCTCTTCTTTAAGTTCATTCTTGCTGCAGAAGACAAATATCTAAATATTTATTTAGGATGTAAAACTTCTGCCCATCTCCATTTCCCATTCCTTGGATTAAAACTTCCTCTGATCCAAATGTGGTATAAAGAGTCAGATTTTGGGATCCTTCTATGTTGAAATTGTTTTACAAGTGCATTTATATAATACAGAAGTATATACTACATCATAAATACATTTATAATGCTTATTTATACACATCCTCTGTGCACTGCTGTATGTAAAACCCTTGCAGAAATAAGAATAGAATTTAATGACTGAAATGTAGGGAATTTGTGCATTAAATCACCAAGTAAGAATACGTTGCCACAAGGAACAAAAAGCCTTCCCACAGACAGAGGGAAAAAAAGCCAGTGTTCAGGGGAATTAACGTATTTTGGAGTTAATATAAACAAAGCCTACTCAGAAAGGATATAGGGGATACTTATGTACAACATGCTCTAACAGAAAAAAGAAACATCAGTATGTACGTCCACAAAGCTCCCTTACATGCGTGAGGACGATTTTCTCCTTTCAGTGACACAGGCATGAGGCACAGGACAGGTCAGTCCTGTAACCAAATCCTACCTATCTTGGCAGACTCTGTCCTATTTATAAACACTTTTGAAACTCGTGTGCAGTACCCCTGCCTCCCCCCACCCCATTTACAGCCACCAGGTCCTAAAATTTCACAGACAAAAGCCACCTTCTTGCCTTCAGCTTCAACATGGTACAAGGGCAGGAGGAAACTATAAGGGGCCCTTCTGCTGAGCAAAGCTCTGGCTGTCCTACTCACTAAAACTCTCATCTGCCTCCTTCACCGTAATCCTGCCATTGAGAGAGACAGAAAACATGACAGATCTGCCCATCAGCTGGACTCAAAACACATCCACAGGACTGGCAGCTCGAGCCATTAACAGCACTGCAGGCAGCAGCTGCACACAAGATGTGCCCAGCTCTATCTAGTTCAAATGAAAGAGGAGATAGCTGGATGCCCACTGCCACCCAGGGAGGCCAAATCTTCACAGCTCCAGTAGGTCTAAAATACGCCAACAGCTGGGAGCTAAGCTGACCAAAGGCATTGTATGGTGCTTAATGCTGATTTTAACTTAAATAAGCTCTTTGCCAGGGCTTCCAGACCATAAACAGAGATTAACTTCAAATCATACACAATGATTTAAACTATGCAAAAAAAAGACTAAGCAGCATTCTCCCCTCCTACCCCCAACATGAAGGAGACAATACCAAGATTCTACCCATTCTATAGTCTGAGAACAAAAAAAGACCTCTGGGGTTCCCAAATATTCAATAGCTGAAAACACATGCTTGTTCGTTTGCCAGTATTTCCCACATCTTTTTCATTTTCTTGCATTGTCGTGTCTGCTCTCACGGGAAATTCATTAGTAAATTTATCTTCTAAGAAGAGATGCCTAAGGTGGCCTTTAATTTTCCTCTACATCATTTAGTTCATTAGCTACAGCACCATGACTTTTTTTGTTTTTGAATAATCCCAGGTACAATCCAAACATGCTGAATCCCACATGTATCACAACATACCTGCTAACCTGAAACAGAAAACTTTATTTAAAAACAGAGATATACTACAACATATACCACAGTGAAAGGAAATCATTCTGATATTTCTTACATGGATTAACTGAACAGTAATACAGTATTTTTAAATTTGTAATTACTTGACTGGCCATCTTCCAACTAGCAGAGCTTTAGTTGTCTGTACATCTTACACAGTAAACTTGCTAGTCTGACAACATACCCGAATTCTCTCCATATTCAGC
Organism: Falco biarmicus; assembly: GCF_023638135.1. Classification (NCBI taxonomy): domain Eukaryota; kingdom Metazoa; phylum Chordata; class Aves; order Falconiformes; family Falconidae; genus Falco; species Falco biarmicus. The sequence continues at coordinate 35,878,212 of NC_079296.1, forward strand.
ATATTTTATATTTGTAAACTTATTCTAAAACACACTTTGAAATTTTCAGGGGTATGAAGCTAGAAAATTTTTAGCCAAAACACCACGACATATATATCCCTTTCTAGGTGGTCATTTCTAAAAAGTGCCTTCTAATCCTGAATATTTTTAATAAAATCTTATTATAAGATGGCAGGAGGCATAAGATATCTGTAATAGTCCATTTTTTAAAAATCAAAAGACATTTTTTCCTCACCTTTGAGGAAGTTTGGCTCTTTTATGTCATGTAGATTTACATACCGAATATTCAGTATCAGTTACACATCTCTCTCCAGTGCCAGGAACAAGTCATTAACTTGCTTTTTTTTTTTTCTTTTGGTGATTAAGTTTGACACATTTATTTTCTGCTTGCTTTGAACAGGAAAGAGACATGTTAACAATTAACTCAGCATTCAGACTACAGCACTGTCACTGAGCTTGAAAACTTTTCCAGGCAGAACGACTGAAGGACAACTGGCCATTGTTGCTATTTATAGATCTTATTGTACTTGCTCAGCTGAAGACACCAAGGTACCCTACAACAGGCATCCACATATGGAAGCACTTAAACTGTTTTCCTTATCTACGCCCAGCATCATTATAAAGGAGATATTATTTCAACCCACCTGTACTGGGTTACTCAGCATAAACTTGCTCTATTTGCAAAGCAGAGCATTTGCTGCAATTGTCAGTAGAAGCAAGTTGGTTTTTTTTCATCTGACACTCCACTAATCACATTTCAGCTTGTTCTGCTCTTCACTCATTGATTATGTTGAGTCTGAACTTCCCACTATTTTCACTGAAGAAAAAAAAGCAATATACTGCAGCACTGATTCCCTTCCTTTTCATGTTATTTTTGATCTCTGCATCATAAAATGCTCTGTGAATTTGCTAAATGTGTTTCATTAAAAAATGTTAATCTATTTTGGTATCAGATTCAAATACTTACATGCTTTCCTTTGATTTTCACCAACTGGAATATTATTCATAATTTCCTCTTCAAAGATGGGTGGGCAGCACCTCCCCAGAGCTACTTATTTTGTATCCCCACCCACCCACCTCCCATAATGATCAGATTATTTAGATGAAAGGAAAGGCTCATTAGCACTATAGTTATTTTAATTTTGACCCCTACTGAATAGTGGTGCACAAGCTTAGGGGAAAAAAAAAAAACCTCTCCCAGCACAGTCTGAGCATTTTCCTGTGGGATTCATTACAAAGAGCAGCTTGGTCCACTCGTCTGCCAGACTGGATTTTCCTCACTCAGAAGTAACTTAATATTCCCAAGAAATTTTCTATAATTTTTTTACGATATGAAACCTTAACATCAAAGATCTCACATCAAGGTTGGGTGACATACTGCTCCTTAGGGGCAAGAAAACACAGCCATATTAAAGTTATTGTAGACCACTGGGTTTCACCATTAACACTGTTTTACAGATTAACCAGAGACACATGAGGACAAGGGCTCTGCCATTCTTGATGACAGCAGCAAGTTTCTAAGGAAGTCTTCAGGGGCTGCTTTGGGTCCTTCAAATGCATCAGCAAATTCAGAAGTGGAATCTATCATACCATAACACTAAGAAATCTAAATTTAACATCAGAGTGGGGGAAAAAAAAAAAAGCGTAAGACCCCTGGTAATGTGGGGCGGAGAACCAAGAAAACCCACATGGTATGCACTTAATATTCCAACTTTCTGCCAACATGCCTGTGCAACAGACGCTGAGGATGTTCAGACTTTAAGACTACAAATAGGCTTTTAACCTCAACTGAGACCTAGAATACCAGCTCCTCTCCCAGTCTGCTCTTGCTGCTTTTCCGTGAAAGTCACCTTTGGTACAATGTCAACATGTATAACCTTACACATTTCCCTCCTAGAGTCCTCCTCCTCCTCCCATAGTAGTGTCCTAATGGTAACAATGGACACAGAGTAGTCCAGTAACACATCAGCCTTTTCTTTCATGACTTATTTAAGTCATTGCCAAGATGCTGCTGTAAAGGTCCACTTCAGTCCTTGGGAACTGCTATCACTGCTGCAGCAACAAGTCAGTAGCAAGCCAAAGCCCACATACACAAAGCTAAATAAAAGGGATTTAAAAGAAGTGTTGGGAAGAATCAATCTATATAAAACACAAACCAGTCTCTGTTCTCCTCTGCATCTAGCAAATACATTTTGAGGTTCCAAGTGACAAACCCCAAGGCCAAGATATCAGATTCTCTTACCTTTCTCTTTTTATACCTACTTGACACATCTGACTGCAGAGATCTGCCATGGTGCTCATGTGTGCAATCTCCCATTCATACATCTGCCTTCTACAGAATCCAAGGAAATGCCCAACAGGTGGACTGAAATATTAAAAGCAAGCTTTCATGTGCACTGAAAACCATGGAGAGGTTTTGCTGATGGTTCTCATTCCCAAATTGTGTGTGAGCAAAAGCATATGCAGTGAAGCCTGCAGCAAGCTCAAGGAAATCAGACAGCATTTCTCCCTGCCTCAGACTTCAGGCCCTGACATGTGAAGTCATACAGCAGCTCCTCTCCTGCTCCTGTAAATTCCTGCAAGTTCTGTGAAGGAACAAAAGGATTTGAAGCCCTATCCGTGTGGTCAGCTTCAAGCACTGAACCCAGCTGCCAGAGATAAAAATTAAATCTGAAATCATCTTGGGAAGATGTAATAAATGAACTGCAATGGCAAATTTGAGAAAAGACAAGACAATCAACTCCATTAATGGACCCCGCTAACCAACCTCACTTCACGGATGCAAGTAACAGCAAGTAGGACTTACAGATACATTGTAACAGCCAAGATGACCAGCATTTTTCTGGATCATTTAGAGGATTTGTTCTCCAGGTCTGTCTTGCCTTATTCTAAGTGACCAGTTGCCAAGTATTACCCAAGTTTTATATCTTCCATCACTGCCAGAAGAAAATACCCTTCACTGAAGGCACACTAGGAAATGCTGGTTTGGTTTTAGTACTAACTCAGCTAAGGGTCTTTGGTCAGTCAGGGGTACAGTTCTATGTTCTGGTTGTAAAACAAGGATTTCTGATACTTTAATACTGGGTAATTAAGACATTGGATTCACAATGCCAGAAAAGATTTTGGTTTTGTTTTTTCCAAGTTCAGCTGTTGAGTGCGTAAGAACTTACCTGCAAGGAAGTCAAAGCCAGAAAGTAAAGCAAGAAATATGGCCACAAAGTGAAACCTACATTTTCCATTTCCCACTTCTTTCTTTTTCATTAAAAGAAATATCATTATATTATTTGGATTGTGCCTGTTATTTAATCAATTACTCCATTAAAAGAGTGAATTAAGCTAGGGTGTCAGACTCTTAAATAACCAACAATCAGTTAGTGCTTTAAAAAGGTAGGCCAATGTGTTCGTTACTCGGCATTAAGAAAACCACCTTAACTGATAGAATGGAATTTCTGCTGTCCTCTGTCAGAGATGCCTACAGCTCTATTTAAAAACACAATGAATCTCCAGCTATTCCTCTGAAGATTTGAAGAGTGAGACAGTCCCTGTAGACTTAAATTCATAAAGGTATCTATTTGTGATGTTTGCCAGAAAGAGATTGTTTCAAGTCAAAAACATGAGTGCTAAAGGTGGGAAGCGATCCAAGCCTGCATCTAAATTCCCTGAGCTACAGTGTCACATTAAGATATTCTATGATGTTCACAAGAAAAGTTACTGATTTAGTACAAAAAACATTTTGTATTTCTCATAGTATGTTTCATTCTGCTTTAAAGTATGTCTTCAGAAACCTCGAGTGTGAATGTATCAAGATATGCAATACTGCTTGCAAACCCAAGACCCAAAGGAGAAAAAGGAGACAAGAGAGGTCATACAGCAACATTTCACAACGTCTTGGCTCTTACTGTCAAGAAAAAAAGAAGGTGAGGTCTTGCAAGGCATTATTGGGCAGGGCATTTGGCTATGACACCCTGGTTTACCATCTCTCAGATAAAAGGACATTCGTTTTGTATCCTCCCTTTCTCCTGAGGGGGCAGAAGGGTCAACATAAGGATAGAAGGCAGCAACTTCCATAAGCAAAGCAAGAGACTCATTTCAAGTTAAAAGAGGAAGATTGCAGTTAAACTGGGGTGAAGGAGAAGTAAAAGCTAGCTAAGGTGCTGAAAAAGCCAAAGATCACCTCAACTGTTAGGTTTTCTTTTAACAGCGTGCCTCCTTCCAGTGCTGCAGACTACATCTTAAGCAAGTACAACTTTATCCTTAATAATATTAATTAATTAATAAAGCAATTAAATTACTTAATGATAAATCCAACTCTAGATACAACACACTGCTGGTCCATTCAGGGAAGCAGCCTTTAAACCTACGCTCCCAAGACACACTAGCAAGCCATCAGCTCCCCATCATATTGCTTCAAGGGACAAATGGCTGTGTCTCTGTAGACATTGGCTTGAGAGCAGATATCCCTAGGGGTAACAGCAGGAGACCTTGTCTTCTGGTGACCAGAGATAACCAAGGAAGCTCTCCAGGGCAGTCACGAAGATACCCAACCTGCAGGCATCTCAAAGGTGTGTGTGATATCAGTGAGCCCAAGTAATTATCTCTTTCAATTATAGCCCTTTGCAGGGCTTTGACTGACCTGTATTTTACCATCCACGTCCTAATTACTGGAGAGGGCTATTTATTTAATAAGCTGTACCTTGCATAAGACCAGACCCCATAAAGTGAAGTTGACTGATATTATTGTCTGACCATCTTGCTGTGAAAATAGCAATCTAACGACCTAGTCCTTTTACATCAGCTCATGAATGTGACATCTCCATGAGAATGACTGCCAAAAGCATGTCTGTCCTTGCATATTTACAATGCCAGATTCCAAGAACTTAATTAATGATGACAGAGTTCAAAAGTTAAGTGTAAGCAATGGACAATTTAATATCATTCTTACTAAAGAAATAATTTTTTAGGCCAAACTTATCACTGGTTCTGTTGCTGTTGTGCAAGTGAAAAACTATACACTGATCAGAAGCACCTCTGCATACCGTAGTACATTACATGTCAGCATATAGTATATTCTCAGATTTGTAACTGGGAAAACAACAGATGAGTGTGCAGGACATAAGCCCAAGTGTACCAGATGAAATATCACTTTTCCACATTCAATAAAAAAAATAAATCCTATAACTTAACTGTCAATGCTTTTAGAGATATATCTATCTTCTCCCTCATTCTAAACCATAAATTCTCCATAAATTTTATCATTTGACCTCCTTGTGGAAGATTTGTGGCATTTAAACAATAAATCAATAGTGTGTTATGAAACACTGGCTCACTGCAGAGATTCTCTGAAATGACACGTTCAAGAAAAATTGAATTTGCTACAAAGACTCTCTGTTTTCCCTTTTGGGATAAATAGCATCTGACATGCAGCATCACTTTCAGTTTAACCAGAGCAAAGCAGCCACCTAAACTCTCAGTGACAGCCACAGGAAAGCTGTTTCTGAAAAGAAGGATAAGACAAAAAAGGGAAAAATTTAAGAAAATGCACATGGACTTTAGCAATATGGAGTTTGGTTCCTATTGTTGCTGCCTAAGACATCCTCCTGGACACTCAATAAGCCATTTACCCTTCCCATGTCTCCGCTGCTCTCCACACAAAGGGACATAATCAGTCTTTCCTTTTTAAGACTGTAAACTGGTAGATGAAAGCATAAAGTCTCCCTTGAAAGGAAAGTCTCTTTTAAGAGGCACGCAGCATTCTGTCCTCAGTATAGCAACCATATTTTTCAAAGGGGAATTACCTATTAATGAGAAAGGGGATTTTGACCTCTTTAGACTTGGAAGCATTTTTTGTATTAGTAGCAAAAGGTGTCACAAATACAGGGTGGTTCATGAGAAAGCCAGAAATAGTCTTATCAGTTGCTATCTACAGCCAAAGCTAAACAATATTTTATTATGATACTTACAATTATATTATTGGATACTTTGACATCCAAACAAAAATGCTGATGAAAAGTTTCAGTCGGCTTTCCACTTAAAGCAGAAAATCTGTCACTAACTAGCACTGGTAGTGGTGAAATATCCCACAGAAGATAAATTATCAGCAGCAAAGCAGCCAAGAGCTCAGACAATTCTCATTAATGGATATGCTTGTTAAAAGACTTCCCAGAGAAGCTAAATACCAAATAGGTATTAAGTTTTAATAGTCCAAAGCAGCAGCTGGCCAGTTAGGAATACGCTGGAGACAACCTGAGGTTGTAATGTTGAAGTTGACCCCACTTCACTAAACAGGCTGACAGGATCTCAGAACCTTTCATGAGTACTCAAAAGGAAAAAAAAAAAAAAAAAAGCAAAAAAAAAGCACAAAACAAACAAGAACCAGGTTAACAATGCCACTGGAGAACTCAATGTGTCTTTGCTTTGTCTTTTTTCATAAGGTGGGGCAGGGGGAGAAACTAAAGTGAAAATTTCAGTTTATGAGTTGGTAACTACTGCTTTGTGGAAAAAGATCCTGCTTCAAAAAAAACAAAATCCCCTCCCCAGCCTCTTTTCTTCCCTACTACTAGCAGCACCTCCAGTTCTTTTCTACCACATTTAAAATTTCTTCAATTACTTGTCTGTAAATTTGCATTAGGAGTTCTGAGCTGATCGCACCATGTACATCTATGCACTTAACATATTTCAGACTAGCTCTTGCCAGTACTGTCAAACAACCAAATGAGAACAAACATTTTCCAATGCTTTTTTTGGCGAGAGCAGTCTCATCAGTAGAGCTTATACGTAATTTGCTGTTCCCAAGTCTCCTCTCACCAAACCTTTAAAATATCAAGCTGCTGTTTCCTCAACCTCTCACATCATTTATGCTCCCTAACAATGCATCCATTACTCATGTTCCTTTCACTCCCATCCTTGTCTTTTCTCACCCAGGTCCACATCTGCCTGTAATCTCTCTTCTTCTGCACGCCTAATTCATAATACTTCCCTCACGTCAGGCCTGTTGCAGAGACAGCTGCCGCATCTCTCCAACTGCTCTCAGCTGGAACTGTCAGTCAGGACTGAAAAGTCACTTTTTAACTCAATAAAATAAAAATTATGGTGACTTAGTTTTGTTCCAGGAAAAGCAAACCTTCAACAAGCATCCTCAGACAGCTTACAAACAGTACATTGTGCCATACTGATAGGTTGTCCAGTGCTGATCCCTATGGAATAAAAAAAGCATGTCTTGCAGGAATGCATAACCTGAATGGAAAAGCATAAACTTCAGGAAGATAAACTTAAACCAGCAGAGAATTTAAACACGTTTTTATGGTGACCCATTAATTTTGTTTTAAAGAACTCATTGCTTCCATTAGGCCTCTTCTCCCTATAAGAGAGACTTGCATTAAAAACTCTCCACTAAATTGCTCATCATTTTCGATGCTTCTGCTCAGTGCTAAAGCAATGAAATAACAGTCCATTTCAGCAAATAAGCATTTACTCGCGATAACGACAATGTGCTACAATTTGCCGGTGGCTGTACTACCAGATGGCAAACCTATAACTCCACATGCCAACCCTCCATTATTTATTCAGAGATTCCTCAGACAGATCAATTTGTTTCTTTTCAAATTTGGAGGGTTTTACTAAGACAAAATTCATAGGAGGTTCACAAAAATCCTACATTCTTCTTGCAAGGGAGCTGCCAACATTGACCTGAGCTAAATACACATTGCTGGCATAGCAGGAGAAGGAGCACAAGCCAAGAAAAGCATGAGTCACCAAGAACATCCTGGCATGCATTTCTGGCAGCCGTGGGAAGCTCACGCATCACTGCTGGGTTTCCATTTCCATGCGTCTACTGTCAGTAACACAGGTTCTGTTTTTTCTTCTCAACTTGGCACCAAGCGTCAAATCAGATTTTAGAGCCTGGGCACTTTGCACTGGCTCCTGCAAACAAGTTGTTAAGAAAGCATGCAACTTTAATGAGCACATTGCAAGATCAATACCATTAAAAGCACAATAATATGCAAGGATTTTCTCTTGTTAATGCATAGATATGTATCATACTTCTACATACCAAAAGAAACTCACCCATTTCTGAATTACATGAACCTGAACTTTCCCTTATGTAACTAAAAACTAAAGGCAACGATACACCAAGGTGCTTTTGGCCTCTACCAATAGACTCTGGCAAACTGGTGGGGGTTGTCGCTTTGGAGTTTAGTGGGATTTTTTTTTTTTTCCCCAAAACAAAACTATAAGACTTATTAAAATTATTAGAAAGATAATTACAATTTTTTAAAGTATGTGTGAACTGATTTGGATTTAGCAATGTTGTAATCAGCATCAATAAGTTAGGCAGGCATTCAAAAATACATTCACTCATAGGCATTTCCAACTGACTGAAAGTGCATAGATAGAGAAATATGATGTAAGGCACAAAATATTATTTTTTTTAATGCATATCTATATGTGCGTGTATATATAAATGGATATATATATGCATATATAACAATATGCAGGAATAGTCTGTGATTAAATGTTTTCACACATTTACGGTAGTCCAGACTTACACACCTTAACATGGTGACCCATCAGTTTTTTGCATGGATTCGTAAAAGACCTAGGATATGCAACAACCATACATGTTTAAACAACTTAACTGAACCTGCTTGGAAATATCTTTCACACAAGAGAGAGCACTTCATACTCTCAGCACTTTCTAAATTAATATCAGGAGTCGTCCTGGGCACAGTGTAGCACCTTGTAAATATAGACCAGGAGCAAGGTTTGGAAGACATTGACACAGATGCAGGACATAAAACACTGCCCCACAGGAGCTGCTGCTCAGTGACCTGCCACCAGCAACCTCACGGCACTGAAGACGTGAGTTGCCCACAGCAGGTGTTCATCTCCACTTGCAAGTGACGGGGTTGCTGTACGCTTGTTTCTCATTCAGTAGAATTTCAGTTTATACCCCCAGGACCTTATATACTGCTTTTGTAGAGTTTACCTTGACCTCATATAGGCTTTTTCACCCCTGGGCTAAGGCGGCAATAATTCACTATGTCTAGCAACTATGATTCTGGTATTCATACAATATAATAAAGACTTTAACATTGTCCTGAGGTTCTCCGTATACGTAGAAATGTGCTTCTGGGAATGTGCTTCCCATTGGCTTCCACAACTTTGAAGAGCTGTTTTTAAAAATCCTCTTTCTGCACACAGGAAGACCTTGATATGATAGCCATCACAGCTGCTTGTTTTTTAACTAAACCTCTTCCGAGGGAAACTATACAGAAAACAGAGGCTGGAAACCATTCAGGAATCCCAAAAGCTCCAAATACGTTGTCAATTTTGGGGACGGTAAAAAACTATCTCCCAAATATTTGCTGCTCTAGAAGCAATCAGACCCACCAAGACTCATCAAAAGACTGTCATCATCCACCCACTATCTACTGGATCCAAAAATCTGTCCTGTTAATGTTTGTCCTTTGAATGCAAGAGCCAACACAAATAGGGGTGGAGGCTTTTACTAAGCATTCACCATGTGGATCTCAATTTTGCAGAAACTGTCAATTAGTAAAGAAATAATCACCAGCATGCTTGGGATCAAAGAAGGAAGAACATCAGTGGAAGTTTCCTAGTCTTTATTTCGGATATAAGCCATCAGAAAGTTCACCCCTTCTCTACTGTTTTTTTCCAGTTCACAAGAATTATCACCTTCGTTACTGAAGAGTAGATATCACAACAGATATCTAAAGCAGAATGGAAATATTCTCAAAGCTGTGTCCTGACCAAACTCTCTCAAACAAAGTCATTGATTCCTCCTCTAGTTTCAAGAGTATAAACGACTTGTGTTGCATTTTTTCCCACAGCATTTCACAGGGAAACCATGAAAAAATCCTAACACTACGACCAAACACACGACATGGGTTGTAAATGCAAAATGTTGGTACCATGACAATTTACTGGAAACTGTAATACCACAAGTTAGACTCTCCCATGGTAAGGAGAGAAGGTTGACGCTTCATGGCAGCATTAGGCCTCTGGAAAAAAGCTGCCAAAGCCCATGCACAAAAGAAAGCTGCTTCTCCCTCAGTGTTCCAAATACATCGCTTACAACAGCAAGATTCAACAGCTGTAAATCACTGCAATTGATAGCAGCTTTCTATGAGCTCTCCCCATGAAGAGGACAGTACTGATGCCAGCCAGATGGAGTTGGCACAGCCATAGCATCAGCATTTCCTAGAGAACATCCACTTTAGGAACTGTCTCCTCCTCACACAAAAATACTCCAGGGACTGTCCAAAGGTGACCAAAATGGACAGGCAAGTCCCAAACAGGTACTGCAGCCATTCCAAGGCAGAGAATATAGTGTATATACCAAGCATACGTAGCAAATCAAGGTTTGGCACCTATTTGGGGGAATTTTGCACTAATTTAGGCAAGGTACATAAGTGATGTACACAGTTGCCTATACCTTTTGCTTAACATGGAGGTGTGCATGCTTGGCAAATGCAGTATGAGCTGTGCCTGACAACAGCCATCTGTGCAGAGAGATCTCAGGGCCAGCATGAGCTGCTCACAACAGCAAAACCTACACCAGAGAGGAGGCAGGAGACGAGAGAAAAAAACTAGGCAGGCCCACAAATTTGGTAGGAAAGCTGTGAGGCTGCATTTAGAACTCCAGGAATTTTGTAGAAGCTGGCCCTTTGAGCCCAGCAGACCTTGCTGATGCACAGTACCCACCTCCCCATGCCAGCAGGATTGACCAAAACCTCCACTTCAGTTTAAAACTCTCTTTTACCCACCACTAATGTCTGATTTGCATTTTCAGGCTGGGCATGTGTCTATATAAGTAGTACATAAAGCAAGCGCACCACGCCCACCTGCATTTCAATGAAAAGTATCAATGCAACAAATTCAATCAGTCAGACAAACGAAGGAAGTAACACCAACCCTGCTGCCTGCACCTGGCAAGTGCCTCATGCTTTGGAAGAAAACCCAGACTGCTGGGCACACAGACCAAATGTGTTATTTGTGGGTCACCTGAAAACACTTTTTGGACTGGATGGCAGTTTTAAATTAACTATATATCCCATGTTAATTTGTGTTGATTTCGGCAAATAAGAGCTCACAAACTCATGGGGCAGAAAATAAATGTTTTTCTGCTGTTTACTCATTCTGGTTCACTTATCTGCAGCATACAAATATTAAAACCAGCTACAAAAATAAACAGCTAAAGGCTGTTTCTTGGCAGAACAAGGTTTGCATTCTCATTTGCTGCCAAAGAAGTAATTCAGGTACAAGCCTAAAGACCAGCAGCATCCCTCATTCCCACTGCTTGTAAGATACAAGCAAAGCTTTCTCAGGTATCTTTCACAGAAAGTAACCCGGATCACAGGCTTTCACTCTGAAATGTGACCCCACTGACAGCACAGGCACTTTTGAGATACACATACCCCTCTTGGGGTTGAGATTGTATCACAGAATCACAGATGGGACTGGAACAGATCAAAAGAGCTCATCTAGTCCATCATCCTGAACCCATCTACATGGCAAATAACTGTTAGTTCAGGAGGGATATCAGTCTCTTATGCTAACACCAGCTCCATGGGAAAGCAACTTAATGTTATTTGTTAACTTTGTGTATTAACAGATACCACATTAACACATATTTTGCTGCCTCTCAACGAATAAAATGCTCTTCTTTCTACAGCTTTAAAACAGAACTTTCGCAGTGATTTTTCCTGATCAATTATTCAAGATATGGAAAACATAATTTTGCATAACATGAATGACCAAGAGAGTATATTTTTTACATGCTCTACATAACTTTTAGCCCTCAGAGCATACATATCTAATCAAGCATCTGCTTCCAGCCACACTGCAATGTTACACCAGCCTAGTACTTTTGCATCCTTTTTACATCATTCTGGGATAACACTCAGGGGCAGTTACTGGAGTTTGCCACCAATTGCATACAGATCATCACTGTCTCCCTGAGCCAATAAAAGGATTACCCATGAGGTTAAGATTGTTCTGAAATTAGTGCATCCCAAGAGCCATCACTGCAAATACAAGAGGGGAAAAAATAGGGTGGCAGAATCCTGACTGGTTCCAGACTTTGAGATGGATTTTCTTAAATTATCTCCTTACAGTGAGCTTCCTACAATGACTTAATTTGAATGAAAAAACAGATTCATTTTTTGAAACAGGGAAAAGTCAAAGCAATCAGCAAAGACAAAACAGAAACTAGGTGTATAAGCAGCTCTTGACAACTTTATCCCTGTAGGTGGGTCTGTGCTTCCATCCTTGAGCTCAATTAGCTTAATGACCTGCAGAGCAGCAGTCTTTGCAGGCTCCTCATGCCAGCTCACAGGCGAGGCTGGCCGCTCCCAGCTCATGGCTCCAGTCTCCTGTTCATTGCATCCTGCTGCCTCTCAAACACACAGCAACGGGACTCAGTTATGAACATAAAAGAACAAAATGGGAGAAAGAACAAATGCTGTCAGTCATCAGGAGCATCAGTGCTCCACAACAATTGAAGGCTCTTTACTAACATGCACCAGAGCTTGGAAATAAAGCATAAAAGCCCTTGCACTCATCTGCTTGGTTCCCCTGGGTGCTGTCTGCAGTTTTACGTGAGGCCTGTTTGTACACTGAAAGCATGACATCTGCAGATAGTCATGACTCCTCAGACAAGCAGGAAATATTCACAGAAATAACTGTGAGCAAGACAGTGTTTCACAGCTCAGAAGAAAAAGCAGATGTCACTTCGACAGAAGTGTCTGCAGAAATTTCACTTATTGTTCACTAATAGCCATGCTCATTATGGCTGTGCATAGGCCAGAAAGGAGAACACACATCATAGCACCAAGTTTCAAACTGCTGCTGCCCATAAGCACAGGAAGGAGTACACGAACCAACAGGCAGACACAGGAATCGCCACTGGTACAGAACAAAACTCCCAGCTGCGTAAGAGCTGCTCTATTAAAATCAGTAACACAAGAGGGCCAGGACTGGGGTGTCACACGCCCGGCTCTGCCAAGCCTCGAACCCTCAGATATCCGGCAAGCACACAGCATGCCTCTTGGAGAGTCCATCTGCTGCGTTTTCCAACGTTTCTGTTGCCACCATGAACCTCTAGTTTTCAACACTAGCATGCAGCATTGGAAAGCTTCTCTACATGAGTAGAGATAAGCCTTAACCTTCCCAGCCTACACACTTGCCCTTCTTCACAGCTAATAAAGGGAATGGCACCACAGCAAGAACAGAGTTTAATTTCTCTGTTACAGCCAAATCACAGGATGGAATTTTTTGGCAGCATTTACAGGAAGCTTCACTCTGCTTCAGAGGAATCAGCCCTGTACCCAAAATCAAAAGAATACAAGCACAAGTTTTCAGTCTGCCTGCACTTGCTCCTCTCCTAAAGCCCTCCCCAGAAGCTACCCACCCTTCTTACATCTTCTACTGCTGCATTAGTTTTACCTATAGCCTGCACAGTTGTTTCTGTAAGTCTCAGCACCCCTCCTGTGGAGATTGGGCTCATACAATATTTCTTAATGTTTCACTAGTAAGAACTATGTATTACACTCAAAAACAGAATCACATATTGCAGACCTTAATGGAACAACTCAAACTATGATTTCTTAAGTTATGTGAAATCTCCTACATACTATGGAAATATCTAGGCTACACATATTAGCTGTATTCCAAGCTTCAATCTGAAGTGAAGTCCTTTGGCAACCCTCTAGCTAAAGCAGTAACTGCCTGGGTTTATAAGTTGCATCACTTGATGCCTCTAAGAAAAGGGCGAATGAAGACAACTGACCTGACAGGACAAGCACAGAGAGAGGGCTGTGGCTACGCAGCTCAAGTTAATTCAGTCTAGATCTACCTTCTTTTCAAATCTATGAAGATACACGGATTTGTAACTGTGTTCAATGTCTCAAAGTATCAGCAAGGGTAAAACAAAGACAAAAATGACGCTGCAAATTTGGCATATGGTAAAACTTTGATGAGTTTTACAGAGTTTTTTTCTCATAAAATATTGTCTGTCAAGTGGAAATACTTTGAGAAAACAGCTTGGTAGACAGCTTTTTCCTTGAACATAAATAATAAAAATGAGACCTCTAGGTATGTCAAAATGGAGCCAGACAGCCCTAACCCCAGCTGTATTTTTTTCGTCACTGGTGACATCTCACTGCCCTCTGTCAACACAGAGCATCCCTGTATATCCTAGCTTTAACATGTAATTTTATTGAGAAGGATCCTAGGCCAAAACAGAAACTGTTTGCTGAGTTTGTTTTAGCATTTTACTTGCTTCATTTACCTAAAATGAAATACATAAAAACCTGACAAGCTATCCACTACCTTTTCCTCTCAATGACACTAGTACTGAACAGCTTCAGGATTCAAAAACTGCACTGATCCAACGTCTGTTCTGGCTCACTCCATCAGCACCAGAGCTCCCCATCAGTGCTCAACTGCAGGCCAGTTTCTTTCCTCATTTATGTCAGAGAAATCCCACTAGAGGTGACAAATTTGCAAAGCTGCAAGAAAGGGAAAACTCCTGCTTGCATAATCCATCTTACTATGATGAGTCATTTTAAAAGTTTCTTTCAAAAGGGTAAATGAAACAGAACAAAATACAGCAGAGAAATTACTGTAGCACAAAACAAACTCTCCCTGGTGTCTTCTATTTGAGAGGCACAACGTTTCTGGACAAAACTGCTTCTCTCCCTGACTACAAAACAAATTTCCAAGTATGACTCATATTCAGAGGAGAAAACTTGTTCTCAAAAATCTAGTGCATTATGGTCTGCAGCCCAGCATTCTCTCAAGGATTAAGTGTGGAATTAATGCTAAAAGATACTGCTAAGGACACTCCCTCTTAATGTTGCAGCAGAGCCTGAGGATGAGCTCCTGTTGGCCAGCCCCGAAGTGCTGCTTTTTTCATTTCTTTAGTGCAGTTCAGAATTCTTCCTTCCAGAAGAAGTCAGTGCATAAAAGACAGCTTAGACCCCCTATCACCAATGCAGAAACCTTTTGGAAACCCAGGAACTGTGAAGAGCAGCAAGACAAAGCACTTGCAGCTCTTGCTGCTCATACCCGTCTTGCTCCAAGAGATGGACACACTTCCCCAGGGACACCAGCTCTTTCAGGGTAAGCCATGACAGACACACACTTGATACACCCTACATAGGGTAAAAATAACCCTTGAATTGTATTATTTCTTTACCAGTGAAAACTGTTAAAAAAAAAGAAACTTCAGAGCAAATTTATTATCCTTACATTCTTATTACACCAAATAACACCATGGCACTTCAGACATATATAAGTAACTCCTGAAAATTATTTATTCAACTTGAGAAAACAGCAACAAACAGGATCTTCACTAGCATCTCTCTCCCTTCAGTTTAAGGCAATGATGTAAATTTTGTCAGCTCCAGCAAAATCACGGCAAGGCAAACGCTGAGAGCACTCAGCAACCCAGCATACTCACTGTTATGGCACTTTCACAGCCATACCATTAGCGCTCCTCCTTGCATGTACAGAGAGAACTGTTCTACCACGTACTTTCATCCGTGCTTTCTCAGTCTAAACACTTGCTAACATTGAAGTTCACTAAAATGTAAGATAGCCAGTATTTTTAATCAAACTTTCCTGCCCCAACAAAGTTTGAGAGGCTTAAACTTACGCTTTCACGCAAATGTGTTGGAATCTAGAGATTACTACCTGCTTACTGTGCTGTTTCAGTGAAATGGGAATTGCAAATGTCTGCACAGATCCTGAAACCCAGCTTTATCCTTAAATCAGCAAAACACTGCATTCAATACAATCATTTATACAACTATAAAAATAATGTATATTATAAATGATGGAAATGTGTATGCTACAGTACGAGTTCTGAAAACGCTCTGTAGTTTTCTAGGGCAGCACAGGGAGAACAGTAATGGGAAAGATACAGCTTTATAACCCTTTTAAGTTTTGTTTGGTTGCAATCAGGAAAACATAAAACAACACATTAAGGTTTGGCCCAGAAAGAACATCAATTCAGACACAATAGCTGTTTGCACTGCTGAAAAGTTGCAATTCTTTTAAATGAAGTGGAACAGCAGTAATTGTGTTTCTCTGAGTGAGCTAAGAGGCAAATGGTGCATGAATCAATATGATGTGGTTTGTACACCATTTATCTCTTTGCATGATCCACAGGAAATCCAACTGCATAATTACATTATTCACAGCCTGTCAAGAGCCCAAAACAACTGGATCTCGTTAGTATGTGCATTTACCCCTATCTGCAAAGGGTAGACAGCCACAAAGGGGATCTGACGGACTATCAGCCAAAATTTCCACTAATCACAGGATCAAACTCTCCGAAATTACCAGCACTGTGCAAGGGGACTTAATTTCTGCTATCAGTGAACCAATTTCTATGAATATCTTTAACATTCAAAAGTTTTTTGAAAGCTTCAAAGTCTTTAGCTGTTATAAACCTGTTATAGTGAGCACTACCAGTATGTCTGCTGACTTGAGAAATCAGATTGCAAGGAATGAATTATGACAGATGCAGGTACTTTAACGGAGTTATAAATCCCCTATATAGACACCTGAGGAAGCTGCAGGTATAGAATAAAGTTTGCAAACCTAAGTGCTAAAATAGCATGAAACACTGCTCACAACAATAGCCTCTAACAGTTGAAATTTAATGTCAGTGCTCAATAAGCACATGGTCTCAATGATTTATCTTCCAGCATCACTGAAGCACACATCTGCAACATTTACTGATTTCTACTGCATCATTTCTTAACTCACATTTAGGCCAGCCAGGGAATGGGAAACCTGGTGACAAGGCCAGGATGGAAGTGCTCTTTAAAAAGTGCTTTTTCATTCCTCATTTGCCTCCCAAACAGACAGGAGGCCAGGAAAGGCTGCTGGACCTGACCAAGCACACAGCCTTTTCCCTCTGCTGGCTGGCAGACAACCTCACGTCACCTCCAATCTTTTGTTGTAAAATATTCATCTCCTCCCAGTGTAATATATCTTACTCCACATAATTCTGATATGAAAGCACAGGGACCAATTCTGATGACCCACTTAATTTAATAAACTGCAAGTTTCTACACATCTCTCATTCATTTGGCGAACACTAAACCCCAGCAAACTTGTGGCTGAGGCACAAGGAGTTTGCAGTTGCAATATAAAAGTTGAGCTTTTTAAGCTCAAAAGAAAGTCTATATTACAGAAAAAAACTAAACTTAGAGAGAAAGAGATACTCACCTGAATATAAATAATACAGGAATAAAAAAATTACTCCCCACTGCAGGTTTACTGTTTGTTTTCCGTACAAATTGCCCACTTCTTTACAATCCTACCCAAATGAGGCAGTTACTGCCAGATGTATCTAGAACTCCAAGAGAGTTTCTTAGCCAGGAGGGATGCTAAGTGCTCCAGCAGGCTACCATCCCTCTCCCCCAAAGTTCTCCAATCCTGCAGTCAGATTTTCAGAGGGCATCTGCAGTTCAAGTCTTTTTGCTGCACTGTGCTGCCTGCTGTTCCCTCACTATGTCAGAATCAAAGAATAAGCCTGAAAAATTCATCACAAATTATTTCCTTTATTCATTATAGAGTAAGAGTATCCCTAAAGAAGCCACTGTACCACAGATGAGTAAACGTCTCCTTGAGGCACGAACAGATGAGTTACAGGTCTCCATGTTTATGAAATGGGGAGAAATTTATTGCCTTATACATCCTCTTCTGCCATGGGATTATCACTTCAATAGTTGACCTGCTTAAAAGTGATACTGCCGTTTTCTCTGGCTAAAGGTAGTTACTTTTATCAACAGGATGGATTAGAGTTGCATTATATGAAACCAGGATAAGAACCAAACCTTATACTGTGACATTAACTTGGTTTTATTACTAGCCCTGAAGGAAAAATAGAAAATGGAAAAATTCAAATGAACAGTAAAAAAAACCGAACCCAGTAAGTGCTAACAGACAGATGAAGACTTGAAAAAAAAAAAATTAAGTTGAAAACAGCAAATACTTTTTAAAGACATCAATTTAATTTGTGTATTTTTAATACATTCTTAGTTTTACCAGAAAAATCACTTGCAAGAAAGGAGTTGACTGCTTTACTATTCAGCATATGGTAAATCAAAACAGACCCAAAATTTTGGCATCACAATCCCACATATGAGATGATGGAAGGAACCAGGGATTTTGCTTTGAGGCCATTTCAAGAATGGCATCCAAACGATAGTTTCCCACAAAAGGAACCATTTCAAGAAGAACTATTCTTTAAAATAATGCAAGTTCAGTAAGCATTTATCTATTGATAATGGTGTCTAGACACTGCTGCTTCAGGCTTTCAGAATACAACCCCAGATAACCTCCATTAAAAGGATGCACAGGGAACTAGGAGGCACGTATAAAACAAATGTTTCTTTTTTTGATAGCTAACGGTAGTGACATTAAGAGGAAGGCAAGAATACATAACAGGCAGTATCCTTCAACAGGCAACATGCATTTCATTCCATTGAGGCTGCAAAATCAAGTAGGAGACAAAATATCAAATACAGGAATATTACGCTACTCCTATTAAGGTTTTTTTTGAGGGGAAAAAAAAACCACACACAACAACAAACCAACAAAGAAACACAAACCCAGTAGCCTTTTTTGCCACCGATTCTCTTACCAAGTCTTTCATGCAGCTTTCTTCTTCTAACAATAGATTCTAACTTCATTACTAGTGTAACACAGTATTCAAAGTATCAAGTCAAAAAGTTGATATAGGAGGTGAACATCTGACAAAATTATTTTTATAAAGAGTAGTTTACAGAATTATTCAACTTGTATACATAGAAGTAAGCACAGAAATACACACCAAAGTATCCCAGCACACAAGAACACAGACCTCAGTGTAAGAAAGTCTGCAGAAAGGACTTTTATGAACTGCAAAAGAGGACTTATACATAATACAGTATTTGTCTGTGGACACCTTCCATCCTTCCCAGCATAATTTGAAATGCTGTCTTCCCCAAAGCATTGAACTGAAATGAAACCACACAATTCCTCTCACCTGGCCCCAGAGTACACCCGCTGTTTGGATCAGCTTTACAACACTGCAACTCCCAAAGCATCCTCCCATATTCACTGAAAGTGAAAAAGTACTTGGGGGTCCTGCATTCCCCAAGCAACAGACAAAACCCATTATCCTAGAGTCAGGTCTTCTATAATAAAAGCAAAAAAAAGGTCCTGAAGAAATAGATAGCAAGAAATAATTGTCACTTCAAAAGAAGGAAACCAGAAAGACCAAACTGCAGTCTCCTGAGGAAGATGAGTGAAAGTACATCACTGTATTAGTAAATCCTGGCTGATGTATGTTTGTAATACGCTATGTTTTACCATAACAAGCACAGTGATGATTATTCTTATTACACTTGCAGTGCCACTCTGGGTCACATTAGTATTTAAAGTAATATTTTGACAGATGGCCATTACAAAAGCTGTAGTTCAGTCACAGGCTTCTAAAACACTTCAAAAGCAGAAGTCTGCTAGCTTTATTCATGTCATCGCAATGCCACTACTAAATTTCAGCCACAGATTCAACTTCGGCCCAAGCACACTTATTTATAATGCTTAAAACACTTCGAAGTTAAAAACTAAACAACATTAATCCATATGTATAGAGCATCTACTGTGTATCAGATGCACCAATGAGTATAATATTCAATGGTAACACATCTTCTTGACACAAAGCAAACTAAAATAACAGAAACCAGATTCCCTCCAAACTGTGCTGTACAAAGTGAATATGAATAGGCTGCTATGCCACTCACTCTTTAGGATGAAATAGTCATCGGGTGCAGAGTGCTATCAGTGTGAAAGCACTCGGGGACCACTCCTCAAAGAAGTAAACCAGCAGTAACACCAATCTCCTATATAACAGATGGGTGAGAGGGTCCTTCCTACCATCAAGGTATGGTTTGTGACAAGGGTCATTCCACTGAGAAAGAATGGAGTTGGAGGTGGGGAGCCACATTCTTTATTTTTAGCCCATGGGGTATAGGAGATCATGTCATAGTTTTAACTCTTACTTATATGCAGTATAACTTATTTCTTCTAACAATTTTAAATCCAAGACATCTGACAGTGATACAGAGCAGGGTATCTATCCAGAAATAAGATTCATAGGATTAAAGGAAATATTCTCATGAGAAAGCTGAAATGGATTTTGTATGTAAGAGCAACCCTTCTTCTCTCCTAATTTTGTATATTCCTCAACACCTTTTAGAGCCAAAAGTAAACACATGGAATAACTCAGTCCTCTCAGAAGTGAAAGATTCTCCTTGCAACACCTGGCCAGAAGGAACTCAACAGTTCCCATAATCCTGAAAGTCCACAAGCTCCCAGTTGTTCCTGGCCACCATTCAAAGCAGGACATCAGGTTAGACAGACTTTTGGTCTTAGACAGCACAGTCATCCTTAAGTTATTTTTGTATTCCAAGCAGAGGACATTGACATATGTAGGACTTGACTGCAAGTACACAAAAGGCAGCATTGCTCAAGGCAAAAAGCTAATGCTGATATAACTCACTCAAGTGCATATGCCTGTTGCAAATCCTGCACTGTGCCGATCCCCTTGTGCTGTGATTTGTTACAGCCCATGGCTACAGAGCGTAGGCTCTGCAGTGCAAGCTCTAGAAGCCGCACGTCATTTTTCAGGTTATCAAAAACCCAGCTCAGCTAACAGGTCATTTATATGTGGGTCTAAACACTGTGAGGCTCAGTTGCTCAGGGCTAGAAACCTATGAGAAAGATAACATTTTAAATTATTTAAATCAGTGCAGAAGAAGGCTTAGAAGCACCTGACTGGAAGAGTTAACAAACAGCACATGTCCAACTTTATTTCTGACATGCTAAGACTAACAAGAAAATAAAATAAATAGAAAACAGCAGAAGTGCAAGCTGCAAACATGAGACAAAAACACATGGATGAGGACTTTTACTAGCAGAGATCAGCAAAAACAAGACAATACTTGTCCAATATAGATGTAAGATAAAAACGTTCTGACGCAGGACTCACTTTCACACTGACTTGATTTTTACACCGAAGTTCCCACAGCAGATCACCTGAGACCTCCTTTGAATTCAGGGTTCAAATCTCAGCCACAGAGAGAAAAAGCCTTCCTTACAAACAACTCTTAGCTTACCCATACCACAGTGCTCTTCATCTGCTCATTGAGCCATGCCTAAACTTTATAAGTTATTTCTAAGCCCCCAATGTGGGAGTCCAGTGTCTCAGGGACAGATAGTTCCTCAGGGAGTTTGGGGTTCCCAACGCATGTTTTCTTTAGCAGAAGCAGCATACAGCCTATGGATTAGTGTGTTTAAATGTTCCTTCCTTATTATCAAAGTTTGTAACATCTCGAGCAATACGGCTGAAACTGTAAAGCCCTTTTAGACTAAAATCTTCTATAGTCCCCAGTTCAATTTTCTTGGGTATTAGCCAAGCAGCAACCAGTGCATAAAAACAGGAGAGGAGGAGGGACTTTTCCTAGATGAAAAATATCAGAAGTTCCCTCAAAAACATCCTCACATGAAGTTTTTTTTTTTACTTCATCAGGGAATTCCACAGCACAACTCTTCCCATTGCTGGTAAACATGGCTTGCCTTCACTAGGATAAATGATACTGCAAGACACCTGGGACATTAGCAGCTACTCTTTTAAAACAGCCTATTTAAACCCACATGGACATCTGGCAATCCACTGAGATCAGATGCCTGCCTATGCCTGCACTGACAGAACAAAATACCACTTCTTTTAGGTTCTACAAAATTTCTGTAGCTGGAGATAAAAACAGAAAAATCATTCCATTTGTAGTTATGTTCAGTGAACTTTAGAGAGGAAAAATTTCACTTTGTACATATAATGCTTAGTTACTGAAGTACAAAGTTGGTTAACCAGAAAAGGAAAAAATATCCTAGTAAAAAGGAAAACAGAGAAAGGAGAAAATAAATATGGTACCTTGCCTCCCTCAAACCCATGCACACATCTTCATCTTTTATGATTTTAACCACAAGTTTCCCATATGAAATCAGTGCTCATCACCTGAGCTGGATTTACCCATGCCATGTGGTTAAAGTAGAGTTGATTGCATCACATAGAGCCACTTGGGATGAAAACCTAGCAAACAGAATTGCTCCCGATTAATCACATCCGTGGAAGTGATGGAAAACAAAGTGACAGACCCTGAAGTCAATTACTTAACACAAAAATCACTCTTCAGTGGAAAAAAAATCCCCAACATTACACAATATAATAGCATTTTGTGCTGAAGATGGTATTGTATCCTGGTTTTATTATGGGAACATCCTATAGGTATTTAAGGGATTTGAAAAAACTCAGAAGAGCTCCTTGAAAAATACGATGGTATTGTGATCCTCAGTGTTATAATCAAATGCTGAAATTCAAGTAACAAAAATAGCATATTCTGTCAGAGGTATCAAACTATTAATCTGCCTATCTGTATTACAAAGCAGGAAGTAAGTTATCTTTTGTCTGCTTAAGCTGTACCAAAGTGAAGAAGGAGGTGTGTTTATTTCTGTTTTATAATTATCTGGACAGTTAATGTTAAAAAGAGGTCCTTCAATACTAGAGGACAATTTGCCTAGAAAACAGTGAAGAGCCCAAAGCAGAAGAGACATTTATCTATTTGGAAGAGATAAATCAGTGCTTTGTGCATTTTAATTCTTCTCTTCATCACTACATCTTCCTTATTCTTTTGTTCCCCATGCAGCTAATTTGTATGCTGAGCATAGGTTTTCAAGCTGCACCGACACAGGTATTACTGGTGCCAGTAAAAAATGTACAAATCAACACAAAAATATGTCCAACCTTTCTTAAGCATGCATTCATATGCTACTTGGCAATAACCCCAAACTACCAAGGCCTTCTCAAATTTGCCTTTAGTATAGCCATGTTTGGGTGCAGTGTCTGTCCCCCTGATGTGCGCATGAGTTGAATTCTTATTTCCCCACAGAGTCCAAAGGCCCTGACTCATCAACAGCAGCTACTGCAATAGGTGCTTGCTACAAAACCCCCACCGCTGATCCATGCTGCCATTTCTGCAGTGAGGACAACTATCAATCTCATGAAACAGCTCATGGATGACTACAGTACTCAGCCCAGCACATCAAGCTAAAGATGTGATTTCAGTTCACCGTAACACGCCAAGCTGAGTATCACCACAGATCTGGTATCGGGGTGGCAATTTCCACGATGGAGGCAGATGGGCTATGGGCTTAGCCAGGAAAAGGGCATCTTCAAGTCATCCTAGAGCTCTCATCCCAAACACTGGCAGCATTCATACCTTGTACAGCTGATTTAGGACTGACGTTGTGTAACATATTCAGGTATTACACTAATTTTGGTTTATAAGTTTTCTACATGCCCACGAATGCTTTCTGGCATTCTGAATTATTTCTTAGTAATTTTATTGGTTATGTGTACTGATTTCAACACATATGTTAATCTGTATTGGGTTTTAATTGTATACCTCTTAAACTATGTCCGATCTCAGTTACTACTTACAGTAACTACATTTAAAAAAAAAAAAAAAGCAGACTGCAGAAGGAGCTTTGCATCATTCTTTTTATTCTCACTTTAGCTTCTTAAGGCCAAATTGCATTCGAGATTAGAGGACTGAATTCATTTTCATTACCACCTTATCAGAGAAGTTGTGACATAATGCTATTCTACTTTTAGCAAATTATCTTGCAGAAATCCGCTTAACTGTCATGCTTCTTTAGCTTCTGTTACTTAAAAGCACTGTTTGCTCTAGGATGTTGTGGATGCTGTTTACAGGGATTTGAGACGAAGCAGCCATGGTTTGTAGAAGAGAAATCCACAAGGGTTACAAAACACAGAGAAGATTCCTCAGACTTGGAAAAAATTTTACTCAGGAGTCAGAAAGCCAAAAATGGTTGGACATGTGGGGAAGAGGGCAGGGAGTGGGTAGGAAGGAGAAAGGAGGAAGAGCATTTTTAGACTTTTTGTTACCTCTTCCTGAGATGTCCACTTTTGATCACTGTTAGGGAAAGGCTCTTAAGATTGGACTTGGTCCGGTCCTGCTCAGTTGTCCCACACTGTGTTACCTATCACAGAGGCACCACATGTTCAGGAGAGTGAGGTGGAATCCATTTCCCATAACATTAAGGCAATTGTTAATTAAGACTCAGCTATAGCTGTTACTTGGGATTGTACAGAGCAGAGAAAAAATAAAAAAGCCGCTAACTAGGAAATTAAAATCCAGTCATTTTGAGAGAACTAAATAGATTTACCTTGCTTAACTGATCAAGTGACTTGGTTACACTCCTGCTACGGAGAGCAATGTTGCAAAGGTAGGTCCCTAGTTCAAAAACATGAAGAGAAATTCACCCTCTTGACATTTCTCTGCCAAAAATATAAGATAGGCGGTATCGATGTACATACCATACACAGATGCATACTGGAATGCTAAGTGCAAGCAGTGCTGTCACTCAAATGTTAAGTACAAGGCTGTGTTATTGTACAGTTCTCCATCACAACCTTTCAAAAACATCACTGCTACCAAACCTGAGGTTAAAAGTTTGACTGATATTACCTTAAAAAGCACTTTGTAATCTCTGGCACTGTTAGACCCGTTAGTAGGGGATATCAGTAACCCCCCAAAGATCTGCATAGGTTGGATGTTTAAGTCTTGCTACTGAAAAGTGGCCGGGCAGCTTCACACAAAAGGATCTATTCAATCTACACAGCACTGAGATCAAAGGCAAACAGACTGCTACTCCAGACCACTGTTATTTGTCTGACTCGTGTATTTAATGTTCATTTATCTTTCCCTCCTAATAGCTTGTGAAGGGACACATTACATATATTAGTGAAGACAGGCATGAGATTTCTCCTTTGGTTCTGAACACCCATTGAAAAGTAAATATCTCTGAAATCCCTGTGCATCAGCCTTGCCACAACCCCACTAATGAAACTGAAGGCTAAAACAAATTGCATACATTCACTGGAAGTATTTGTACTGCCTGCTACAGGCGTTCACTGTATGTGACTTACAAGACAGCACTGAGGGGCCCAAAGGCCCCCCCCCCCCCGCTTTGGAAGAGGCAAAGGAAGAAGATTCAGCACACTTGTAAGGAAGTAGCCGAAAGCTACTGGAATGTGTGCTGAGATGGGGCACGCGCACCTCTCAAGAAGCTGACAATTTAAGATGTTTAAAAATAATACTGATTAAAAAAAAAACTCAACAATAAATAATGCAATATTTACAAACATTAGTAATACAGGAAGGTCAATGCATACCTTACTTCTAATGTGGGCCATAAGACACATTCCCAGAAAAAACAACTAGAAATCTGGTAGTCAAAACCAGTGGTCAGCACCATTAATGCCTGCCAAAACCACATCCATAATCCTGTGAATCACAGAGCATGCGTGGGTACGAGAGGAAAGCAACTGAAAAGATGCACACATATCTTGGTGAATAAACCTCAGTCCTAGGGAGACCTGTGCAGAAACCAGCATTAAGCCATCTTAGGCTCAGGTAGATACTTGTCCATTTCAAATAACCCTCATTACTCCTCAAAAATCACCTCCCACCTGAACCTTGCAACTGCATATTCAGAGACTTGTTTGTTTTTAATAATGGGGTAGAGCACTTTCCCAGGAGTTGCTTACATTCTGTTCACTCTTTTCCTTTCCTTCAAGTGCATCAATATGAAAGATAAATACAATTTTTAGGCAGTGTTCGGGAAAAAGCACATTAGAAAGGTAAAACATCGGCACTGTGGACCTTCCACAGTGCCAAATATTTGTCACGCTGCCTAAATCAACAATGGGAAACAGAAAATTGCTGACAACGTTGCAACTACCTTCAGACTTCTGAAGAGTAATCATCACAAATAAAAAAGCTGGAAGAAAAGTCAGCCTCTGAAATTAAAATTAACTACAAGCTATTATTCATCAGGGGAGAAGAGGAGGGAGGAGCATGAGACAGAAGACGACCACAAAATGCACATTTACAAGCAGGAAGAATGGAGGACAAGTAATCTTTCCCTAAACTCCTACTCCTACCTCACACTTCAAAAAAGCTTTATGCACACAAACTGAGAGTAAAAAAACCCCATAACTTTTATTCCGGTGTTTACTATTTATTTTTAACTCATTGCATGGATCTGTAAAGAACACTCTTATTTCCCAGCAAAAGACCAATAAAGTTATTCCATCTTTCCCATTTACTTCCTGGATAAATCAAGTGACATCAATAACAGATATCAAATGGAAGAGGTTGATACTCTGTCAGCACCAAAGATATGCAGATTTGTTCAGGTATAAAAATGCTGACTTCAATACAAAAAGAACCTTTCTATTTGTGCACTTGACAGGCACTAAACTGATAGTAGGTATGTATTAGATACATGTAGATACACTAGGTATTCCTAAGTGACAGCAGCTTGTTCCTCCTTGCTCTAGCCCAGCTACACAGAACAGCTGGGAAATGGTGGAAAACCACTGTCACTTCCAGGGTTTTTTTGTGATCCATCCAGTTACATTAAAATAATAGCTAAGCTCAAAAGCTCATTTTTACACAGGCCTCCAAGCAGCCATCAAATAGTAATGACATGCATTCAAACACTAATGACCTCATTTCATAAAATTTCAATTGCAATCCCAATGAGCAAAGTTACTGCAGTCAGAAATACAAGTTTTCCTGTCTACAAGCTGCTCGTTCCCTGGCTTAGTAAACTTGACAAGGAACGTATCAAGTCATTCCATCAAGAAAAGCTATTCAAAGCCAGGCAAAAATAAAAACATTAAAAAATAGAAAACCCAAGAAGAGCAAGAATTTTCATAGAGAAATAAGTTTTGCTGAAATTTCTTTCCACATTTTAAACTGTCCTAGAAGGAAATGTAGGTTGGTTGTTGGTGGGGTTTTTGTTGTTTTTTGTTTTTAGTAGTTAAGATCTGAAATTCCAGATGCTTGTAAACACAGAAGTTGGCTAAATATTTCATTTCAGAAACGTGTTATAGAATATATATTTTATTTATTCCCAAAGACGAGTTAGGTAAAATGCACGTCAGTTTTCATACATAGACACTTCAGGCTAGTAAATTTACCTTTAACTAATACTTCGTCTTCTCCTACCTGTAGTAAATGGAAGTAAATTCACTTCCATTTGCTACGATCAAGTATTTACATTATGCGTGAAGAAGAAGACAACTACCGTTAACTAGTACTATAGGTATATTCAAGTTCATATCCTACCTGCTGCTGTACGTAGGATTATTAGACTCTGTGACCTTTCAGCTCATGTCCCAATGGCTCCAGAACAAATGAGACGATGAATGCAATAAAACCTTTCACTTCCCACATATGGCTAAAACTATTTTGGGAGTGCTGTAGCCGGGCAGCTAAGCCCCAGGACTGACACATAAGCGAATCAAGCGCTCAAAAATAAACTCAATGGCAAAAATTCCCAACATATCTAAGGGTTGTTGGAAGAGAAGGCACTGAAGAATAAAAACATATTTTAACAAACAGGAAAATACTACGAAGACCTAGAAGTTAGAGCAAAGAATATTGTTTAGCAGCAATATGCTCTGTGGGGCTGGCTGCTCATTGAATGTAATTGCCCTGCTTCTGAAAACAGGAAAATAATTGCCTGCCTTGCTCATTTGCAGTATGCAGAGAATAATTATGGGGGTTTTTAAGTGCTGAAAGGACACACCGCTTCCCTCACATCTGTATCTTGACATTTGTCGAGAATTATATAACAATTCAGCTTGAATAACCAAAGATTGACAGTTGAATAAATTGCAGACAGAATACTTCAGAAGAATCTGAAGAATTACACCATTCTCAAAATGCAAGCTGGTGACTTCAGAAAGGATTGAGAAAAAAGGGTCAGTAAGAATATTTGTAAGTTGGCAGGAAAATAAAACCACAGATTCTTCAAATAAAATCAGGTAGTTACATTGCTTGTCAGACTTTAAGGGCTCTTTTTGAAATAATTAGGTGCATGTTCCTTTAATGACAGAGACTACATATTCTAAATTGAAACTAGGAAGCCCTTGGACCTCTGTTATTTGCCATATCCCTGTTCTTTCAGATACAAACTTCCTGGTAAGCAGCAACATTGTCATGTATTAGGTGCCAGAGTTTTCAAAGCAAGCTTATTTTTCCTGGAGCCTCTGTCTCGATGAGCTGTTATCAAGCAGAGACAATGATTACAAACCCAAAACACGAACCAATATTCTTCTTACAACTACATGCTTTTTCTTCTTTCATCAGATTTCAAGGAGAATAGAGAGTAACAGGATTTAACTACTCAAGGTGTTTCATTAATGGCTTCTCCAAGGATAACAAGGAGGTTTTCTTCAGTGCTGAAAGTCAGCAATAAACTTCCAATGCTGTGACTTTAACTGCTGTTTTATGCAGTTTATGCCAAGCCCTTATCATACAAAAACAGAAGCAATCGGGCCAAACAAAATAAAACTACACAACTTAAAAGGCTTCATATTCTTTGTCAGAGAGCTTCTAAAAAGCCACGGGCTTTGAAGGAACTTGTTTGGCGTTATTGGCATATTAATTGCTGAAAGGCAGGGATGGTTCCGAGAGACTTGTCTGTAGGAATCATTTCAAAAGCCACATGTTCCAGA